>NW_027474303.1:0-57437 GCF_050947335.1 Megachile rotundata | reverse complement strand
CAATTGAACTACAATTACTATACTTATTACACTCACTATTATCAATCTAAGTCATATTATTAATGATATTATGCAGATATGATCGATAGGACGACAATTACTATACTTATTACTCTTATTATTATCAATCTAACTCATATTATTAGCCATATTATGCTTATATGGTCGATAGAACGACAATTACTATACTTATTACTCTTATTATTATCAATCTAACTCATATTATTAACCATATTATGCAGATATGATCGATGGAAATACAACTACTATACTCATTACTCTTATTATCATCAATCTAACTCATATTATTAGCCATATTATGCTTATGTGATCGATAGAACGACAATTACTATACTTATTACTCTTATTATTATCAATCCAACTCATATTATTAACCATATTATGCAAATATGATCGATAGAACGACAATTACTATACTTATTGCTCTTATTATTATCAACCTAACTAATATTATTAGCCATATTATGCTTATATGATCGATAGCACGACAATTACTATTCTCATTACTCTTATTATTATCAATTTAACTCATATTATTAGCCGTATTATGCTTATATGATCGATAGAACGACAATTACTATACTCATTACCCTTACTATTATCAATCTAACTCATATTATTAACCATATTATGCAAATATGGTCGATAGAACGACAATTACTATACTTACTGCTCTTACTATTATCAACCTAACTCATATTATTAGCCATATTATGCTTATATGATCGATAGAACGACATTTACTATTCTCATTACTCTTATTATTATCAATCTAACTCATATTATTAGCCATATTATGCTTATATGATCGATAGAACGACAATTACTATACTCATGTCTCTTATTATTATCAATCTATCTCATATTATTAGCCATATTATGCTTATATGATCGACAGAACGACAATTACTGTATTTACTACACTCACTGTTATCAATATAACTCATATTATTAACCATATTATGCAGATATGATCGATAGAACGACAATTACTATACATTTCACTCTTATTATTATCAATCTAACTCATATTATTAGCCATATTATGCTTATGTGATCGAAAGAACGACAATTACTATACTTATTACTCTTATTATTATCAATATAAGACATATTATTAGCCATATTATGCTTATATGATCGATAGAACAACAATTACTATACTTTTCACTCTTATTATTATCAATTTAACTCATATTATTAGCCATATTATGCTTATATGATCGATAGAACGACAATTACTGTACTTATCACTCTTATCATTATCAATCTAACTCATATTATTAGCCATATTATGCTTATATGATCGATAGAACGACAATTACTATACTCATTACTCTTATTATTATAAATCTAACTCATATTATTAGCCATATTATGCTTATATGATCGACAGAACGACAATTACTATACTTATTACACTCACTGTTATCAATCTAACTCATATTATTAAC
This sequence comes from Megachile rotundata, assembly GCF_050947335.1. Classification (NCBI taxonomy): domain Eukaryota; kingdom Metazoa; phylum Arthropoda; class Insecta; order Hymenoptera; family Megachilidae; genus Megachile; species Megachile rotundata. The sequence continues at coordinate 55,962 of NW_027474303.1, read as the reverse complement.
TATATTATGCAGATATGATCGATAGAACGACAATTACTATACTTATTAATCTTATTATTATCAATCTAACTCATATTATTAGCCATATTATGCTTATCTGATCAAAGGAACGATAATTACTATACTTATTACTCTTATTATTATCAATCCAACTCATATTATTAGCCATATTATGCTTATATGATCGAAGGAACGACAATTACTATACTTATTACACTCCCTGTTATCAATCTAACTCATATTATTAGCCATATTATGCTTATGTGATCGAAAGAACGATAATTACTATACTTATGACTCATATTATTATCAATCCAACTCATATTTGTTAGCGTCGAGTTCTCTATAAAGGACATGCACGTGCCAAAAGTAATACACGTGTCAGAAGGCAATGCATTCAAGGTCTTTGACCTGCTTCTAAGAGGCCTTAGGTTGCCGATATTGAGGACCTACGTCTGTCATCGGCTGAGGATCGGCGGTGACCGATATCTAACTGCGCGACGAATTCAAAGAGTCGCGGATGTTATGGTTAACGGTCGATGCCTTCCTCTTGCAGGATCACCGAAGGTGTCGAGTCTCGTGGCCGATGACCCGACGTCATGGTGCTGCGTGGCACGTGCCTAGAGATTAGGATATTCCTATAGAATCTGGCCACGGAGTGGGGAGGCAGTGATGCCCTTGGTAAGAGGACTGAGTTTGACCTCTTGGCACTTACCCCAGAATCTTTGTAGCAAAAAGACCGTTTTAATTGGCTTAGTTTTTAATATATTATTAGCCATATTATGCTTATATGATCGACAGAACGACAATTACTATACTTACTACACTCACTGTTATCAATCTAACTCATATTATTAACCATATTATGCAGATATGATCGATAGAACGACAATTACTATATATTTCACTCTTATTATTATCAATTTAACTCATTTTATTAGCCATATTATGCTTATATGAACGATAGAGCGACAATTACTGTACTTATTACTCTTATCATTATCAATCTAACTCATATTATTAGCCATATTATGCTTATATGATCGATAGAACGACAATTACTATACTTATTACTCTTATCATTATCAATCGAACTCATATTATTAGCCATATTATGCTTATATGATCGATAGAACGACAATTACTGTACTTATTGCTCTTATCATTATCAATCTAAGTCATATTATTAGCCATATTATGCTTATATGATCGATAGAACGACAATTACTGTAATTATTGCTCTTATCATTATCAATCTAAGTCATATTATTAGCCATATTATGCTTATATGATCGACATAACGACAATTACTATACTTATTACACTCACTATTATCAATCTAACTGATATTTTTAGCATATTATGCAGATATGATCGATAGAACGACAATTACTATACTTTTCACTCTTATTATTATCAATCTAAGTCATATTATTAGCCATATTGTGCTTATATGATCGATAGAATGACAATTACTATACTTATTACTCTTATTATTATGAATCTAACAACATATTAACAGCCATATTATGCTTATATGATCGACAGAACGACAATTACTATACTTATTCCACTCACTATTATCAATCTAACTCATATTATTAGCCATATTATGCTTATATGATCGATAGAACGACAATTACTATACTTATTAATCTTATTATTATCAATCTAACTCATATTATTAGCCATATTATGCTTATGTGATCGAAAGAACGATAATTACTATACTTGTGACTCTTATTATTATCAATCCAACTCATATTATTAGCCGTATTATGCTTATATGATCGACAGAACGACAATTACTGTACTTATCACTCTTATCATTATCAATCTAACTCATATTATTAGCCATATTATGCTTATATGATCGATAGAACGACAATTACTATACTCATTACTCTTATTATTATAAATCTAACTCATATTATTAGCCATATTATGCTTATATGATCGACAGAACGACAATTACTATACTTATTACACTCACTGTTATCAATCTAACTCATATTATTGACTATATTATGCAGATATGATCGATAGAACGACAATTACTATACTTATTAATCTTATTATTATCAATCTAACTCATATTATTAGCCATATTATGCTCATGTGATCGAAAGAACGACAATTACTATACTTACTACCCTTATTATTATCAATCTAACTCATATTATTAGCCATATTATGCTTATATGATCGATAGAACAACAATTACTATACTTTTCACTCTTATTATTATCAATTTAACTCATTTTATTAGCCATATTATGCTTATATGATGGATAGAGCGACAATTACTGTACTTATTACTCTTATCATTATCAATCTAACTCATATTATTAGCCATATTATGCTTATATGATCGATAGAACGACAATTACTATGCTTATTACTCTTATTATTATCAATCTAAGTCATATTATTAGCCATATTGTGCTTATATGATCGATAGAATGACAATTACTATACTTATTACTCTTATTATTATGAATCTAACAACATATTAACAGCCATATTATGCTTATATGATCGACAGAACGACAATTACTATACTTATTCCACTCACTATTATCAATCTAACTCATATTATTAGCCATATTATGCTTATATGATCGATAGAACGACAATTACTATACTTATAACTCTTATTATTATCAATCTAACTCATATTATTAGCCATATTATGCTTATATGATCGATAGAACTACAATTACTATACTTATTACTCTTATTATTATCAATCTAACTCATATTATTAACCATATTATGCAGATATGATCGATGGAAATACAACTACTATACTCATTACTCTTATTATCATCAATCTAACTCATATTATTAGCCATATTATGCTTATGTGATCGATAGAACGACAATTACTATACTTATTACTCTTATTATTATCAATCCAACTCATATTATTGGCCATATTATGCTTATGTGGTCGATAGAACGACAAGTACTATACTTATTACACTTATTATTATCAATCTAACACGAATTATTAGCCATATTATGCTTATATGATCGACAGAACGACAAATACTATACTTATTACACTCACTATTATCAATCTAACTCATATTATTAACCATATTATGCAAATATGATCGATAGAACGACAATTACTATACTTATTGCTCTTATTATTATCAACCTAACTCATATTATTAGCCATATTATGCTTATATGATCGATAGCACGACAATTACTATTCTCATTACTCTTATTATTATCAATTTAACTCATATTATTAGCCGTATTATGCTTATATGATCGATAGAACGACAATTACTATACTCATTACTCTTACTATTATCAATCTAACTCATATTATTAACCATATTATGCAAATATGGTCGATAGAACGACAATTACTATACTTATTGCTCTTACTATTATCAACCTAACTCATATTATTAGCCATATTATGCTTATATGATCGATAGCACGACATTTACTATTCTCATTACTCTTATTATTATCAGTCTAACTCATATTATTAGCCATATTATGCTTATATGATCGATAGAACGACAATTACTATACTCATGTCTCTTATTATTATCAATCTATCTCATATTATTAGCCATATTATGCTTATATGATCGACAGAACGACAATTACTATACTTACTACACTCACTGTTATCAATCTAACTCATATTATTAACCATATTATGCAAATATGATCGATAGAACGACAATTACTATACTTATTACTCTTATTATTATCAACCTAACTCATATTATTAACCACATTATGCACATATGATCGATTGAACTACAATTACTGTACTCATTACTCCTTTATTATCAATCTAACTCATATTATTAGCCATATTATGTTTATTCGATCGATAGAACGATAATTACTATACTCATTACTCTTATTCTTATCAATCTAACTCATATTATTAACCATATTATGCTTATATGATCGATAGAACGACAATTACTATACTTATTACACTTATTATTATCAATATAAGACATATTATTAGCCATATTATGCTTATATGATCGATAGAACAACAATTACTATACTTTTCACTCTTATTATTATCAATTTAACTCATTTTATTAGCCATATTATGCTTATATGAACGATAGAACGACAATTACTATACTTATTACTCTTATTATTATCAATCCAACTCATACTATTGGCCATATTATGCTTATGTGGTCGATAGAACGACAAGTACTATACTTATTACACTTATTATTATCAATCTAACACGTATTATTAGCCATATTATGCTTATATGATCGACAGAACGACAAATACTATACTTATTACACTCACTATTATCAATCTAACTCATATTATTAACCATATTATGCAAATATGATCGATAGAACGACAATTACTATACTTATTGCTCTTATTATTATCAACCTAACTCATATTATTAGCCTTATTATGCTTATATGATCGATAGCACGACAATTACTATTCTCATTACTCTTATTATTATCAATTTAACTCATATTATTAGCCGTATTATGCTTATATGATCGATAGAACGACAATTACTATACTCATTACTCTTACTATTATCAATCTAACTCATATTATTAACCATATTATGCAAATATGGTCGATAGAACGACAATTACTATACTTATTGCTCTTACTATTATCAACCTAACTCATATTATTAGCCATATTATGCTTATATGATCGATAGCACGACATTTACTATTCTCATTACTCTTATTATTATCAGTCTAACTCATATTATTAGCCATATTATGCTTATATGATCGATAGAACGACAATTACTATACTCATGTCTCTTATTATTATCAATCTATCTCATATTATTAGCCATATTATGCTTATATGATCGACAGAACGACAATTACTATACTTACTACACTCACTGTTATCAATCTAACTCATATTATTAACCATATTATGCAAATATGATCGATAGAACGACAATTACTATACTTATTACTCTTATTATTATCAACCTAACTCATATTATTAACCACATTATGCACATATGATCGATTGAACTACAATTACTATACTCATTACTCCTTTATTATCAATCTAACTCATATTATTAGCCATATTATGTTTATTCGATCGATAGAACGATAATTACTATACTCATTACTCTTATTCTTATCAATCTAACTCATATTATTAACCATATTATGCTTATATGATCGATAGAACGACAATTACTATACTTATTACACTTATTATTATCAATATAAGACATATTATTAGCCATATTATGCTTATATGATCGATAGAACAACAATTACTATACTTTTCACTCTTATTATTATCAATTTAACTCATTTTATTAGCCATATTATGCTTATATGAACGATAGAGCGATAATTACTGTACTTATTACTCTTATCATTATCAATCTAACTCATATTATTAGCCATATTATGCTTATATGATCGATAGAACGACAATTACTATACTTATTACTCTTATCATTATCAATCTAACTCATATTATTAGCCATATTATGCTTATATGATCGATAGAACGACAATTACTGTACTTATTGCTCTTATCATTATCAATCTAAGTCATATTATTACCCATATTATGCTTATATGATCGATAGAGCGACAATTACTGTACTTATTACTCTTAACATTATCAATCTAACTCATATTATTAGCCATATTATGCTTATATGAACGATAGAGCGACAATTACTGTACTTATTACTCTTATCATTATCAATCTAACTCATATTATTAGCCATATTATGCTTATATGATCGGTAGAACGACAATTACTATACTTATTAATCTTATTATTATCAATCCAACTCATATTATTAGCCATATTATGATTATATGATCGATAGAACGAAAATTACTGTACTTATTACTCTTATCATTATCAATCTAACTCATATTATTAGCCATATTATGCTTATATGATCGATAGAACGACAATTACTATACTCATTACTCTTATTATTATAAATCTAAATCATATTATTAGCCATATTATGCTTATATGATCGACAGAACGACAATTACTATACTTATTACACTCACTGTTATCAATCTAACTCATATTATTAACTATATTATGCAGATATGATCGATAGAACGACAATTACTATACTTATTAATCTTATTATTATCAATCTAACTCATATTATTAGCCATATTATGCTTATGTGATCGAAGGAACGATAATTACTATACTTATTACTCTTAATATTATCAGTCTAACTCATATTATTAACCATATTATGCTTATATGATCGATAGAACGACAATTGCTATACTTATTACACTCACTGTTATCAATCTAACTCATATTATTAACTATATTATGCAGATATGATCGATGGAACGACAATTACTATACTTATTAATCTTATTATTATCAATCTAACTCATATTATTAGCCATTTTATGCTTATGTGATCGAAGGAACGATAATTACTATACTTATTACTCTTATTATTATCAATCCAACTCATATTATTAGCCATATTATGCTTATATGATCGAAGGAACGACAATTACTATACTTATTACACTCCCTGTTATCAATCTAACTCATATTATTAGCCATATTATGCTTATGTGATCGAAAGAACGATAATTACTATACTTATGACTCTTATTATTATCAATCCAACTCATATTTGTTAGCGTCGAGTTCTCTATAAAGGACATGCACGTGCCAAAAGTAATACACGTGTCAGAAGGCAATGCATTCAAGGTCTTTGACCTGCTTCTAAGAGGCCTTAGGTTGCCGATATTGAGGACCTACGTCTGTCATCGGCTGAGGATCGGCGGTGACCGATATCTAACTGCGCGACGAATTCAAAGAGTCGCGGATGTTATGGTTAACGGTCGATGCCTTCCTCTTGGAGGATCACCGAAGGTGTCGAGTCTCGTGGCCGATGACCCGACGTCATGGTGCTGCGTGGCACGTGCCTAGAGATTAGGATATTCCTATAGAATCTGGCCACGGAGTGGGGAGGCAGTGATGCCCTTGGTAAGAGGACTGAGTTTGACCTCTTGGCACTTACCCCAGAATCTTTGTAGCAAAAAGACCGTTTTAATTGGCTTAGTTTTTAATATATTATTAGCCATATTATGCTAATATGATCGACAGAACGACAATTACTATACGTATTACACTCACTGTTATCAATCTAACTCATATTATTAACCATATTATGCAAATATGATCGATAGAACGACAATTACTATACTTATTGCTCTTATTATTATCAACCTAACTCATATTATTAGCCGTATTATGCTTATATGATCGATAGAACGACAATTACTATACTCATTACTCTTACTATTATCAATCTAACTCATATTATTAACCATATTATGCAAATATGGTCGATAGAACGACAATTACTATACTTACTGCTCTTACTATTATCAACCTAACTCATATTATTAGCCATATTATGCTTATATGATCGATAGAACGACATTTACTATTCTCATTACTCTTATTATTATCAATCTAACTCATATTATTAGCCATATTATGCTTATATGATCGATAGAACGACAATTACTATACTCATGTCTCTTATTATTATCAATCTATCTCATATTATTAGCCATATTATGCTTATATGATCGACAGAACGACAATTACTATACTTACTACACTCACTGTTATCAATCTAACTCATATTATTAACCATATTATGCAGATATGATCGATAGAACGACAATTACTATACATTTCACTCTTATTATTATCAATCTAACTCATATTATTAGCCATATTATGCTTATGTGATCGAAAGAACGACAATTACTATACTTATTACTCTTATTATTATCAATATAAGACATATTATTAGCCATATTATGCTTATATGATCGATAGAACAACAATTACTATACTTTTCACTCTTATTATTATCAATTTAACTCATTTTATTAGCCATATTATGCTTATATGAACGATAGAGCGACAATTACTGTACTTATTACTCTTATCATTATCAATCTAACTCATATTATTAGCCATATTATGCTTATATGATCGACAGAACGACAATTACTATACTTATTACACTCACTGTTATCAATCTAACTCATATTATTGACTATATTATGCAGATATGATCGATAGAACGACAATTACTATACTTATTAATCTTATTATTATCAATCTAACTCATATTATTAGCCATATTATGCTCATGTGATCGAAAGGACGAAAATTACTATACTTACTACTCTTATTATTATCAATCTAACTCATATTATTAGCCATATTATGCTTATATGATCGATAGAACAACAATTACTATACTCTTCACTCTTATTATTATCAATTTAACTCATTTTATTAGCCATATTATGCTTATATGATCGATAGAGCGACAATTACTGTACTTATTACTCTTATCATTATCAATCTAACTCATATTATTAGCCATATTATGCTTATATGATCGATAGAACGACAATTACTATACTTATTACTCTTATTATTATCAATCTAAGTCATATTATTAGCCATATTGTGCTTATATGATCGATAGAATGACAATTACTATACTTATTACTCTTATTATAATGAATCTAACAACATATTGACAGCCATATTATGCTTATATGATCGACAGAACGACAACTACTATACTTATTCCACTCACTATTATCAATCTAACTCATATTATTAGCCATATTATGCTTATATGATCGATAGAACGACAATTACTATACTTATAACTCTTATTATTATCAATCTAACTCATATTATTAGCCATATTATGCTTATATGATCGATAGAACTACAATTACTATACTTATTACTCTTATTATTATCAATCTAACTCATATTATTAACCATATTATGCAGATATGATCGATGGAAATACAACTACTATACTCATTACTCTTATTATCATCAATCTAACTCATATTATTAGCCATATTATGCTTATGTGATCGATAGAACGACAATTACTATACTTATTACTCTTATTATTATCAATCCAACTCATATTATTGGCCATATTATGCTTATGTGGTCGATAGAACGACAATTACTGTACTTATTGCTCTTATCATTATCAATCTAAGTCATATTATTAGCCATATTATGCTGATATGATCGACATAACGGCAATTACTATACTTATTACACTCACTATTATCAATCTAACTGATATTTTTAGCATATTATGCAGATATGATCGATAGAACGACAATTACTATACTTTTCACTCTTATTATTATCAATCTGACTCATATTATTGGCCATATTACGTTTCTGTGATCGAAAGAACGATAATTACTATACTTATTACTCATATTATTATCAATGCAACTCATATTATTAGCCATATTATGATTATATGATCGATAGAACGAAAATTACTGTACTTATTACTCTTATCATTATCAATCTAACTCATATTATTAACCATATTATGCAGATATGATCGATGGAAATACAACTACTATACTCATTACTCTTATTATCATCAATCTAACTCATATTATTAGCCATATTATGCTTATGTGATCGATAGAACGACAATTACTATACTTATTACTCTTATTATTATCAATCCAACTCATATTATTAGCCGTATTATGCTTATATGATCGACAGAACGACAATTACTATACTCATTACTCTTACTATTATCAATATAACTCATATTATTAACCATATTATGCAAATATGGTCGATAGCACGACAATTACTATTCTCATTACTCTTATTATTATCAATTTAACTCATATTATTAGCCGTATTATGCTTATATGATCGATAAAACGACAATTACTATACTCATTACTCTTACTATTATCAATATAACTCATATTATTAGCCATATTATGCAAATATGGTCGATAGAACGACAATTACTATACTTATTGCTCTTACTATTATCAACCTAACTCATATTATTAGCCATATTATGCTTATATGATCGATAGAACGACATTTACTATTCTCATTACTCTCATTATTATCAGTCTAACTCATATTATTAGCCATATTAAGCTTATATGATCGATAGAACGACAATTACTATACACATGTCTCTTATTATTATCAATCTATCTCATATTATTAGCCATATTATGCTTATATGATCGACAGAACGACAATTACTATACTTACTACACTCACTGTTATCAATATAACTCATATTATTAACCATATTATGCAAATATGATCGATAGAACGACAATCACTATACATTTCACTCTTATCATTATCAATCTATCTCATATTATTAGCGATATTATGCTTATGTGATCGATAGAACGACAATTACTATACTTGTTACTCTTATTATTATCAATCCAACTCATATTATTAACCGTATTATGCTTATATGATCGACAGAACGACAATTACTATACTCATTACTCTTATTATTATCAATCTAACTCATATTATTAGCCATATTATGCTTATATGATCGATAGAACGACAATTACTATTCTCATTACTCTTATTATTATAAATCTAACTCATATTATTAGCCATATTATGCTTATATGATCGACAGAACGACAATTACTATACTTATTACACTCACTCTTATCAATCTAACTCATATTATTGACTATATTATGCAGATATGATCGATAGAACGACAATTACTATACTTATTAATCTTATTATTATCAATCTAACTCATTTTATTAGCCATATTATGCTCATGTGATCGAAAGAACGACAATTACTGTACTTATTACTCTTATCATTATCAATCTAACTCATATTATTAGCCATATTATGCTTATATGATCGATAGAACGACAATTACTATACTTATTACTCTTATCATTATCAATCTAACTCATATTATTAGCCATATTATGCTTATATGATCGATAGAACGACAATTACTGTACTTATTGCTCTTATCATTATCAATCTAAGTCATATTATTACCCATATTATGCTTATATGATCGACATAACGACAATTACTATACTTATTACACTCACTATTATCAATCTAACTGATATTTTTAGCATATTATGCAGATATGATCGATAGAACGACAATTACTATACTTTTCACTCTTATTATTATCAATCTGACTCATATTATTAGCCATATTATGTTTCTGTGATCGAAAGAACGATAATTACTATACTTATTACTCATATTATTATCAATCCAACTCATATTATTAGCCATATTATGATTATATGATCGATAGAACGAAAATTACTGTACTTATTACTCTTATCATTATCAATCTAACTCATATTATTAGCCATATTATGCTTATATGATTGATAGAACGACAATTACTATACTCATTACTCTTATTATTATAAATCTAAATCATATTATTAGCCATATTATGCTTATATGATCGACAGAACGACAATTACTATACTTATTACACTCACTGTTATCAATCTAACTCATATTATTAACTATATTATGCAGATATGATCGATAGAACGACAATTACTATACTCATTACTCTTACTATTATCAATATAACTCATATTATTAACCATATTATGCAAATATGGTCGATAGAACGACAATTACTATACTTATTGCTCTTACTATTATCAACCTAACTCATATTATTAGCCATATTATGCTTATATGATCGATAGAACGACATTTACTATTCTCATTACTCTCATTATTATCAGTCTAACTCATATTATTAGCCATATTAAGCTTATATGATCGATAGAACGACAATTACTATACTCATGTCTCTTATTATTATCAATCTATCTCATATTATTAGCCATATTATGCTTATATGATCGACAGAACGACAATTACTATACTTACTACACTCACTGTTATCAATATAACTCATATTATTAACCATATTATGCAAATATGATCGATAGAACGACAATCACTATACATTTCACTCTTATCATTATCAATCTATCTCATATTATTAGCGATATTATGCTTATGTGATCGATAGAACGACAATTACTATACTTGTTACTCTTATTATTATCAATCCAACTCATATTATTAACCGTATTATGCTTATATGATCGACAGAACGACAATTACTATACTCATTACTCTTATTATTATCAATCTAACTCATATTATTAGCCATATTATGCTTATATGATCGATAGAACGACAATTACTATTCTCATTACTCTTATTATTATAAATCTAACTCATATTATTAGCCATATTATGCTTATATGATCGACAGAACGACAATTACTATACTTATTACACTCACTCTTATCAATCTAACTCATATTATTGACTATATTATGCAGATATGATCGATAGAACGACAATTACTATACTTATTAATCTTATTATTATCAATCTAACTCATTTTATTAGCCATATTATGCTCATGTGATCGAAAGAACGACAATTACTGTACTTATTACTCTTATCATTATCAATCTAACTCATATTATTAGCCATATTATGCTTATATGATCGATAGAACGACAATTACTATACTTATTACTCTTATCATTATCAATCTAACGCATATTATTAGCCATATTATGCTTATATGATCGATAGAACGACAATTACTGTACTTATTGCTCTTATCATTATCAATCTAAGTCATATTATTACCCATATTATGCTTATATGATCGACATAACGACAATTACTATACTTATTACACTCACTATTATCAATCTAACTGATATTTTTAGCATATTATGCAGATATGATCGATAGAACGACAATTACTATACTTTTCACTCTTATTATTATCAATCTGACTCATATTATTAGCCATATTATGTTTCTGTGATCGAAAGAACGATAATTACTATACTTATTACTCATATTATTATCAATCCAACTCATATTATTAGCCATATTATGATTATATGATCGATAGAACGAAAATTACTGTACTTATTACTCTTATCATTATCAATCTAACTCATATTATTAGCCATATTATGCTTATATGATTGATAGAACGACAATTACTATACTCATTACTCTTATTATTATAAATCTAAATCATATTATTAGCCATATTATGCTTATATGATCGACAGAACGACAATTACTATACTTATTACACTCACTGTTATCAATCTAACTCATATTATTAACTATATTATGCAGATATGATCGATAGAACGACAATTACTATACTTATTAATCTTATTATTATCAATCTAACTCATATTATTAGCCATATTATGCTTATGTGATCGAAGGAACGATAATTACTATACTTATTACTCTTATTATTATCAATCCAACTCATATTATTAGCCATATTATGCTTATATGATCGAAGGAACGACAATTACTATACTTATTACACTCCCTGTTATCAATCTAACTCATATTATTAGCCATATTATGCTTATGTGATCGAAAGAACGATAATTACTATACTTATGACTCTTTTTTTTTTTTTTTTTATGTGAGAGTTTTACGTCGCATCAACGGCTAGGTCATTAGCGACGGTTTCTGAGTTGGTTTTACATCTTGTAGACCAGATTGGTTTCTTTCAGGAAGACTATGGTATTTCTTGTGTGTTTTTCTGACGTGAGGGCGGTGGTTGGGTTGAGTTTGAGTTTCAATCGTTGGGTTCGGTATTTTTGGCACGAGTACAAGAAGTGGTCAACTGTAAGCAAAGTTCCACAGCATATGGGAGGATCTATCTTTTTTATGAGGTACTCATGTGTGAGTCTGCAATGGCCGGTTCTTAGGCGGGCAAGAACTATTCTTTCCTTCCTGGTCAGGTGTTTTTGTGGGATGTCTTCGAAAAAGTTTGAGACTATTCTGTGAATTTTGGTTGGATGGGAATTCCATATACAGTTCCATTCCTCCTGAATTTTTACTTTATAGTGGTGGATGAATTCCTGATGTGGGATTGGTGTTGGTTGGAGATCGGACTGCATGGTGGTTGCTTCTTTGGCGCTGGAGTCTGCTTGCGTGTTTCCATTTATTCCTTGGTGTGAGGGGATCCATATAATATGTGCCGTTTTCTTGGAGGAGACAAGTTCTGAGTATAGTGTTAAAGAGTTCCTGATAATACCGTTTTTATTAATTTTGGCAGTGTTTGCTATAGCACGAACTACGCTCATAGAGTCAGTGTAAATTGCGTGATTTTGGGATTTGCTGATGTATCGTATATGTTTAAGTGTATCGTGTACTGCATAGGCTTCAGCAGAAAAAATTGATGTTTGTGCGGGTAGACGTTTTTTGATGGTGCTGTCGTCTGTTACTATAGCGTACCCTACCCCTTCTTTGGTTTTGGATGCATCAGTAAAATATTTTTTACAGTGTGTATATTTTGTGTCTAGTTTTAAAAAGTTGTTCTGGTGTTCGAGACTTGAAATAGAATTCTTATTGTTTTCTGCTAGGGTTGTATCGATTTCTGGTGTTTTGATAAACCACGGGGGAATTTTGTCCTGTTTTCTTTCTAGAATGATTGTACTCTGCTGAAAGATTGCAGGGAAATTCTTTCTTAATATGACGTATAATGGTGTTGGTAGTTTTGGTTTTTTTGCATAAAGCTCGTGATATCTTTCATCAAATATGTATTTGTGTGTTGGGTTACTAGGAGTGGAAGCCATTTTAAGTGCGTACTTGATACTTAGAAATTTTCTCCTTTGTTCGAGTGGGATTTCACCTGCTTCATAGAGTATACCACTAATTGGACATGTGCGATATAATCCCATAGCTAATCTCAATGCTGTATTGTGGATGGGGTCAATCATTTTTAGGATGTGCGGTTTGGCTGAATTGTACAGAGTACATCCATAATCAATTTTTGACCTGATTAGACTTTGATATGTTCTAAGTAGGATTTCTTGATCCGCACCCCAATTTTGGCAAGCAAGTACTTTGATAATGTTTAACCTTTTTAGGCAGGCATACTTTAGTTGTTTTATATGGGGAGTCCAGGATAGTTTTCTATCGAATATTATTCCAAGGAGTCTGATATTGTCTACGAACTTGATTTCATTGTTTTCTAAGGTTAATGTCGGCGTGTTTGGGTGTGACTTCTTGGAAAATAAAATACATTTAGTTTTCTGAGGCGAAAATTTCAGACCAGATTTATTCGACCATTCTTGTAGATTGTTGATCGATGATTGCAGGATTTCTATTATGGTGTGGATATTTTTCCCACTGCATGTTAGGTTGAGGTCGTCAGCAAACAGATGAACACTTACAGGTGGAGTTATGCTACTTGTTATGTCATTTATACCGAGTAGAAATAGTGTAACGCTGAGCACCGATCCTTGGGGCACGCCGTTTTCAATTTGTATTGGGTCAGATAATATACCATTTAATCTGACTTGAATGGATCTGTTTGATAGAAAATTGATAATAAAATATAGCATGGGCCCGTTGATATTTAGTTCTAAGAGAGAATCTATAATTTTCGGTTTCCAGACCATATCATATGCTTTCTCGATGTCTAAGCATACTGTTATGAGCGACTCGTTTTTTTGGAAGGCGTCACATATACTTGTATGGATGTTGGTAAGTACGTCCGTTGTGGAGCGGAATTCTCGAAATCCATATTGGGTTGGAGACAGAAGGTTGTTACTTTCAAGGAACCATCGAAGTCTTTTATTAATAATTTTTTCGAGTAGCTTGCACATATTGTTGGTTAAAGCAATTGGGCGATAGCTCTCTGGTTTGTGTTTGTCCTTTTCAGGTTTTAAGATTGGGACAACTATGGCTTTTTTCCAATCGTCAGGGAAGACTTCATGGATCCATATGCAGTTGTATATTTGGAGTAGATATCTTCTCCCAGTCTCAGGGAGGTTTTTTAGCAGTCTGTTGGGAATATTGTCTGGGCCAGGCGACGAGTCCTTTGTTAGTTGCAGGCAGTTGATTAATTCATTCATCGTTATGTCTGAGTTAATTACTGTGTCAACTGTGTTGCCATCTATACGTTGAAGCTTTTCACTTATTTCTCTTTCACGATCTTTGATTTTTTTTATGAAGGCAGCGGAATAGTTATTATTGCTGGAGTTTGATTTAAATTTCTCGGCAAGGGTATTGGCGATTTCTTTTGTGTTAGACACTGTTTGATTATGTTCCGTAATAAGGTATTGGATTCCGAAGTAAGTGTTCTTTCCATTTATTTGTTTGATTTTTTGCCACACTTGTTTCGCGGGGGTCTGGTTTGATAAAGATGACATGTATAATTTCCATGATTGTTTCTTACTTTCTTTAATTATCCTGCGAAATTTGGCTCGATGTTTCTTATACTCGATTAGATTTTCGGTAGAGGGATTCTTTTTGACTCTGTTGAAAGCGTGGTGACTCCTCTTTAGTGCATTTTCGCATTCTTTGTTCCACCAGGGGGTGTTTTTTATCGGTTTTTTATCGGTTATTGGATTTTTAACTGTGTAATGTCCGGAAGCTTCTTTTGCGGCGCTGGTGATAACTAATCCAAAGTCCCTGACCACGTCATTTATTTTGGTAGGGTTGATTGTTGGGTTGTTTATTGGTGCTAGCAATTTGTTGATCTGATTTTGGTATACTTCCCAGTCAATTTTATTCAAGTTCCATTTAGGCGTTTGAGTGGATTGACATTGTGCGGTGTTGTCTTCGTATGTTATTTTAATTGGGAAATGGTCGCTATCGTGGAGGTTGTCTATTACATTCCATTCTAAATATTGAGCCAGTTTTGAATCGCAGATGGTTAAGTCTATTGCAGAGAAAGAGCCATTACTTGCATTAAAGTGAGTGGGACTACCTGTGTTTATTAGGATTATATTGGAGTCCTGTAATATTTTCTCCATTGTCTTCCCACGAGCATCTATTCTGGATGACCCCCACAAGGGGTTGTGGCTATTGAAGTCTCCGGTTATTATTACAGGTGGAGGGACTTGTTCTATTAAATTTTGGATATCTTGTGGGTGGATAGGTTGGCTATTTGGCAGGTAGACGTTACAGACATTAATTTTGTTCGGGAGATGTACGGTTGCTGCAACTGCTTCCAAGTTTGTGTTTAGTGGAATTTGTGTGGCTGAATACTTGTTTGAAATTGCAATAGCTACTCCCCCGCTAGCAAAATTTGTATTTTCCCTGTTTTTGGTGAGAAGGCTATAATTTTTTAGTGAGGGGGTGAGGGAGTTCTTAAAGTTTGTTTCTTGCAAACATATAATATCTGGATTATGTTGTTTGATGATAATTTGGAGCTGCTTAAGATGCGCGAAAAACCCGTTTGCATTCCATTGAATAATTGTTTTCATGTCGTGATTTGGTGTTGATTAGTGAGTTGTTTGGGAGTAATTACTGGTTATTTAGCTTGATAAATCGCTGTCCACCTCTGATGACCAGTTGGGTGATGGTTTGTATGGGCTTCCGACCATTTTCTTATATAATTTGTGTAATCTAATTTTTATTGATCGTTCCTTTAGTAAGGGATGAATTCGGATTAGCAGTTCAGCTAGGGCTGGCATATTACTGGTGTATTGTTTGGAGATTTCTTTCGGGTTGGGCGCGCCTATTGCATTTTCCAAAAAGCTTTTTAGTTGGAGATAATTCAATACCAGGTTGTTTCTTTTGTCATCGATATATTCTTTTGCTGGTTCTAGCATTTTGTCAATTTGTTCCAGTGAGAAGGCAGGTGACTGAGGGCGTTTAGGTTTTTTAAAGGTTGGTTCGGGTTTTTTATAGGGTTCTTCCGTTGATTTCCAGGCTATGTCCCTGGTACCCATTTCTAGATCGCTTAATTTTACCGGATTTGTTGAAGTTTCTTCAGATGTTGTGGAGCGTGTTCTTTTGTTTCCCATTTTGTTTCGCTTTGGGTCTTCTAGTTCTTCATTCATGGGTTCGCCAATTTTAGAGGTGCTCTGCGTTGATGGTTCTGTTTCTATGATGGTGTCTTTCTTAGTCTCCATTCCAGATTTAGGTATGTGTTCGGTGTCTGAGGGGGACGGGGGTAAGTTTATGTTTGTATGTGTATTGGCGGTTGCTGTGTTTACGCATTGACTTGCGATATGTCCTTCTTGTTGGCATTTGAAACATGTTTGTTTCTCAGTTGTTGAGAATATTCTGTAAGTATTGTTATCCAGTGTGATTGTAAAGGAGCTCGGTACACGTTTGGCTTCTTCAGGGTCAACATACACTTGCCTCCTAAAGCTTAGGATATGGGACAGGTCCGGATCGGAGATTCCTGCTTTGAGTGAGGTAATTTTTGAGAGTGTTTTAATGCCATTATTTCTGAAGATGTTTTCTATATGTGAGTTAGGGATTATGGGTGCGACATTGGACAGTATGATTCTTTGAGCTGGAAGAACCATCGGTCTGATTTCAATGTTTGTGTTATTGATGATTACCGCTTTATGGTTTTGTGTCAGGTTTATAACTGTGTGTTTACTATCCAGATACATACAAATTCTACTGTTCGATATTCTCGATAAGAATTTGATGTTTTTTGGTCCTATTAAGTTGCCAATTGCCCGAGCGTAATCTTTAATAGTTATGCCGTCAACTGACTGAAGAATTATGGCTTGGTCTTGGGTTGGGATGTATTCCTGTTTGGTGATGTTTGCGTATGAAGTTTTGGGTTTAGTTGGAGTTATTGGAGACTTTGGAGCATTGTGATTTTTATCCATTAAGGTATGCGGAGGGATATCCATCGGTGAGCACTTTTCGGTTGTAACTGTTTCTTCATTGTGTTGGATCTTATTTTGCCACATGATGACACATACACACACACACAGCCGGACACTGCATATGTATGCCCAGCTGGATTTACACCGCTGTGTTGGGTACACCAACACAGCGTGGCTTTATCCACTGTTTGATAACACTATATATGGCACTCGTCTGCGGTACGGAGAGACAACACGTGTGATCGCGTCGAATAACCGAACAAGACTGACTTATGACTCTTATTATTATCAATCCAACTCATATTTGTTAGCGTCGAGTTCTCTATAAAGGACATGCACGTGCCAAAAGTAATACACGTGTCAGAAAGCAATGCATTCAAGGTCTTTGACCTGCTTCTAAGAGGCCTTAGGTTGCCGATATTGAGGACCTACGTCTGTCATCGGCTGAGGATCGGCGGTGACCGATATCTAACTGCGCGACGAATTCAAAGAGTCGCGGATGTTATGGTTAACGGTCGATGCCTTCCTCTTGGAGGATCACCGAAGGTGTCGAGTCTCGTGGCCGATGACCCGACGTCATGGTGCTGCGTGGCACGTGCCTAGAGATTAGGATATTCCTATAGAATATGGCCACGGAGTGGGGAGGCAGTGATGCCCTTGGTAAGAGGACTGAGTTTGACCTCTTGGCACTTACCCCAGAATCTTTGTAGCAAAAAGACCGTTTTAATTGGCTTAGTTTTTAATATATTATTAGCCATATTATGCTAATATGATCGACAGAACGACAATTACTATACTTATTACTCTTATTATTATCAATCCAACTCATATTATTAGCCATATTATGCTTATATGATCGACATAACGACAATTACTATACTTACTACACTCACTGTTATCAATCTAACTCATATTATTAACCATATTATGCAAATATGATCGATAGAACGACAATTACTATACTTATTACTCTTATTATTATCAACCTAACTCATATTATTAACCATATTATGCACATATGATCGATTGAACTACAATTACTATACTCATTACTCCTTTATTATCAATCTAACTCATATTATTAGCCATATTATGCTTATATGATCGACAGAACGACAATTACTATACTTGTTACACTCACTGTTATCAATCTAACTCATATTATTAACAATATTATGCAGATATGATCGATAGAACGACAATTACTATACTTATTAATCTTATTATTATCAATCTAACTCATATTATTAGCCATATTATGCTTATGTGATCGAAAGAACTATAATTACTATACTTATTACTCTTATTATTATCAATCCAACTCATATTATCAGCCATATTATGCTTATTTGATCGACAGAGCGACAATTACTATACTCATTACTCTTATTATTATAAATCTAACCCATATTATTAGCCATATTATGCTTATATGATCGACAGAACGACAATTACTATACTTATTACACACACTGTTATCAATCTAACTCATATTATTAACAATATTATGCAGATATGATCGATAGAACGACAATTACTATACTTATTAATCTTATTATTATCAATCTAACTCATATTATTAGCCATATTATGCTTATGTGATCGAAAGAACTATAATTACTATACTTATTACTCTTATTATTATCAATCCAACTCATATTATCAGCCATATTATGCTTATTTGATCGACAGAGCGACAATTACTATACTCATTACTCTTATTATTATAAATCTAAGTCATATTATTAGCCATATTATGCTTATATGATCGGTAGAACGAAAATTACTGTACTTATTACTCTTATCATTAACAATCTAACTCATATTATGAGCCATATTATGGTTATGCGATCGATAGAACGACAATTACTATTCTCATTATTCCTATTTTTATAAACCTAACTCATATTATTAGCCATATTATGCTTATGTGATCGATAGAACGACAATTACTATACTTATTACTCTTATTATTATCAGTCCAACTCATATTATTAGCCATATTATGCTTATATGATCGACATAACGACAATTACTATACTTACTACACTCACTGTTATCAATCTAACTCATATTATTAACCATATTATGCAAATATGATCGATAGAACGACAATTACTATACTTATTACTCTTATTATTATCAACCTAACTCATATTATTAACCATATTATGCACATATGATCGATTGAACTACAATTACTATACTCATTACTCCTTTATTATCAATCTAACTCATATTATTAGCCATATTATGCTTATATGATCGACAGAACGACAATTACTATACTTGTTACACTCACTGTTATCAATCTAACTCATATTATTAACAATATTATGCAGATATGATCGATAGAACGACAATTACTATACTTATTAATCTTATTATTATCAATCTAACTCATATTATTAGCCATATTATGCTTATGTGATCGAAAGAACTATAATTACTATACTTATTACTCTTATTATTATCAATCCAACTCATATTATCAGCCATATTATGCTTATTTGATCGACAGAGCGACAATTACTATACTCATTACTCTTATTATTATAAATCTAACCCATATTATTAGCCATATTATGCTTATATGATCGACAGAACGACAATTACTATACTTATTACACACACTGTTATCAATCTAACTCATATTATTAGCCATATTATGCTTATATGATCGATAGAACGACAATTAATGTACTTATTGCTCTTATCATTATCAATCTAACTCATATTATTAGCCATATTATGCTTATATGATCGATAGAACGACAATTACTATACTTATTACTCTTATTATTATCAATCCAACTCATATTATTAGCCATATTATGCTTATATGATCGACATAACGACAATTACTATACTTATTACACTCACTATTATCAATCTAACTGATATTTTTAGCATATTATGCAGATATGATCGATAGAACGACAATTACTATACTTTTCACTCTTATTATTATCAATCGGACTCATATTATTAGCCATATTATGTTTCTGTGATCGAAAGAACGATAATTACTATACTTATTACTCATATTATTATCAATCCAACTCATATTATTAGCCATATTATGATTATATGATCGATAGAACGAAAATTACTGTACTCATTACTCTTACTATTATCAATCTAACACATATTATTAACCATATTATGCAAATATGGTCGATAGAACGACAATTACTATACTTATTGCTCTTACTACTATCAACCTAACTCATATTATTAGCCATATTATGCTTATATGATCGATAGAACGACAATTACTATACTTATTACTCTTATTATTATCAATCCAACTCATATTATTAGCCGTATTATGCTTATATGATCGACAGAACGACAATTACTATACTCATTACTCTTATTATTATCAATCTATCTCATATTATTAGCCATATTATGCTTATATGATCGATAGAACAACAATTACTATACTTTTCACTCTTATTATTATCAATTTAACTCATATTATTAGCCATATTATGCTTATATGATCGATAGAACGACAATTACTGTACTTATCACTCTTATCATTATCAATCTAACTCATATTATTAGCCATATTATGCTTATGTGATCGAAAGAACGACAATTACTATACTTATTACTCTTATTATTATCAATATAAGACATATTATTAGCCATATTATGCTTATATGATCGATAGAACAACAATTACTATGCTTTTCACTCTTATTATTATCAATTTAACTCATTTTATTAGCCATATTATGCTTATATGAACGATAGAGCGACAATTACTGTACTTATTACTCTTATCATTATCAATCTAACTCATATTATTAGCCATATTATGCTTATATGATCGATAGAACGACAATTACTATACTTATTACTCTTATCATTATCAATCTAACTCATATTATTAGCCATATTATGCTTATATGATCGATAGAACGACAATTAATGTACTTATTGCTCTTATCATTATCAATCTAAGTCATATTATTAGCCATATTATGCTTATATGATCGGTAGAACGAAAATTACTGTACTTATTACTCTTATCATTAACAATCTAACTCATATTATGAGCCATATTATGGTTATGCGATCGATAGAACGACAATTACTATTCTTATTATTCCTATTTTTATAAACCTAACTCATATTATTAGCCATATTATGCTTATGTGATCGATAGAACGACAATTACTATACTTATTACTCTTATTATTATCAATCCAACTCATATTATTAGCCATATTATGCTTATATGATCGACATAACGACAATTACTATACTTACTACACTCACTGTTATCAATCTAACTCATATTATTAACCATATTATGCAAATATGATCGATAGAACGACAATTACTATACTTATTACTCTTATTATTATCAACCTAACTCATATTATTAACCATATTATGCACATATGATCGATTGAACTACAATTACTATACTCATTACTCCTTTATTATCAATCTAACTCATATTATTAGCCATATTATGCTTATGTGATCGAAAGAACTATAATTACTATACTTATTACTCTTATTATTATCAATCCAACTCATATTATCAGCCATATTATGCTTATTTGATCGACAGAGCGACAATTACTATACTCATTACTCTTATTATTATAAATCTAACCCATATTATTAGCCATATTATGTTTATATGATCGACAGAACGACAATTACTATACTTATTACACACACTGTTATCAATCTAACTCATATTATTAACTATATTATGCAGATATGATCGACAGAAGGACAATTACAATACTTATTAATCTTATTATTATCAATCTAACTCATATTATTAGCCATATTATGCTTATGTGATCGAAAGAACGATAATTACTATACTTATTACTCATATTATTATCAATCCAACTCATATTATTAGCCATATTATGCTTATATGATCGATAGAACGACAATTACTATACTCATTACTCTTATTTTTATAAATCTAACTCATATTATTAGCCATATTATGCTTATGCGATCGACAGAACGACAATTACTATACTTATTACTCTTATTATTATCAACCTAACTCATATTATTAACCATATTATGCACATATGATCGATTGAACTACAATTACTATACTCATTACTCCTTTATTATCAATCTAACTCATATTATTAGCCATATTATGCTTATGTGATCGAAAGAACGATAGTTACTATACTTATTACTCATATTATTATCAATCCAACTCATATTATTAACTATATTATGCAGATATGATCGATAGAACGACAATTACTACTCTTATTAATCTTATTATTATCAATCTAACTCATATTATTAGCCATATTATGCTTATGTGATCGATAGAACGAAAATTACTGTACTTATTACTCTTATCGTTATCAATCTAACTCATATTATTAGCTATATTATGTTTATACGATCGATAGAACGATAATTACTATACTCATTACTCTTATTCTTATCAATCTAACTCATATTATTAACCATATTATGTGAACATGATCGATAGAACGACAATTACTATACTTATTACACTCACTATTATCAATCTAACTCATATTATTAACCATATTATGCTTATATGATCGATAGAACGACAATTACTATACTCATTACTCTTATTATTATCAATCTAACTCATATTATTAACCATATTATGCAGATATGATCGATGGAACTACAACTACTATACTCATTACTCTTATTATCATCAATCTAACTCATATTATTAGCCATATTATGCTTATGTGATCGATAGAACGACAATTACTATACTTATTACTCTTATTATTATCAATCCAACTCATATTATTAGCCGTATTATGCTTATATGATCGACAGAACGACAATTACTATACTTTTCACTCTTATTATTATCAATCTAACTCATATTATTAGCCATAGTATGTTTATATGATCGACAGAACGACAATTACTATACTTATTACACTCACTGTTATCAATCTAACTCATATTATTAGCCATATTATGCTTATATGATCGACGGAACGACAATTACTATACTTATTACTCTTATTATTATCAATCTAACTCATATTATTGGCCATATTATGCTTATGTGGTCGATAGAACGACAAGTACTATACTTATTACACTTATTATTATCAATCTAACACGTATTATTAGCCATATTATGCTTATATGATCGACAGAACGACAAATACTATACTTATTACACTCACTATTATCAATCTAACTCATATTATTAACCATATTATGCAAATATGATCGATAGAACGACAATTACTATACTTATTGCTCTTATTATTATCAACCTAACTCATATTATTAGCCATATTATGCTTATATGATCGATAGCACGACAATTACTATTCTCATTACTCTTATTATTATCAATTTAACTCATATTATTAGCCATATTATGATTATATGATCGATAGAACGAAAATTACTATACTCATTACTCTTATTATTATCAATTTAACTCATATTATTAGCCATATTATGCTTATATGATCGATAGAACGACAATTACTGTACTTATCACTCTTATCATTATCAATCTAACTCATATTATTAGCCATATTATGCTTATGTGATCGAAAGAACGACAATTACTATACTTATTACTCTTATTATTATCAATATAAGACATATTATTAGCCATATTATGCTTATATGATCGATAGAACAACAATTACTATGCTTTTCACTCTTATTATTATCAATTTAACTCATTTTATTAGCCATATTATGCTTATATGAACGATAGAGCGACAATTACTGTACTTATTACTCTTATCATTATCAATCTAACTCATATTATTAGCCATATTATGCTTATATGATCGATAGAACGACAATTACTATACTTATTACTCTTATCATTATCAATCTAACTCATATTATTAGCCATATTATGCTTATGCGATCGACAGAACGACAATTACTATACTTATTACTCTTATTATTATCAACCTAACTCATATTATTAACCATATTATGCACATATGATCGATTGAACTACAATTACTATACTCATTACTCCTTTATTATCAATCTAACTCATATTATTAGCCATATTATGCTTATGTGATCGAAAGAACGATAGTTACTATACTTATTACTCATATTATTATCAATCCAACTCATATTATTAACTATATTATGCAGATATGATCGATAGAACGACAATTACTACTCTTATTAATCTTATTATTATCAATCTAACTCATATTATTAGCCATATTATGCTTATGTGATCGATAGAACGAAAATTACTGTACTTATTACTCTTATCGTTATCAATCTAACTCATATTATTAGCTATATTATGTTTATACGATCGATAGAACGATAATTACTATACTCATTACTCTTACTCTTATCAATCTAACTCATATTATTAACCATATTATGTGAACATGATCGATAGAACGACAATTACTATACTTATTACACTCACTATTATCAATCTAACTCATATTATTAACCATATTATGCTTATATGATCGATAGAACGACAATTACTATACTCATTACTCTTATTATTATCAATCTAACTCATATTATTAACCATATTATGCAGATATGATCGATGGAACTACAACTACTATACTCATTACTCTTATTATCATCAATCTAACTCATATTATTAGCCATATTATGCTTATGTGATCGATAGAACGACAATTACTATACTTATTACTCTTATTATTATCAATCCAACTCATATTATTAGCCGTATTATGCTTATATGATCGACAGAACGACAATAACTATACTTTTCACTCTTATTATTATCAATCTAACTCATATTATTAGCCATATTATGTTTATATGATCGACAGAACGACAATTACTATACTTAGTACACTCACTGTTATCAATCTAACTCATATTATTAGCCATATTATGCTTATATGATCGACGGAACGACAATTACTATACTTATTACTCTTATTATTATCAATCTAACTCATATTATTGGCCATATTATGCTTATGTGGTCGATAGAACGACAAGTACTATACTTATTACACTTATTATTATCAATCTAACACGTATTATTAGCCATATTATGCTTATATGATCGACAGAACGACAAATACTATACTTATTACACTCACTATTATCAATCTAACTCATATTATTAACCATATTATGCAAATATGATCGATAGAACGACAATTACTATACTTATTGCTCTTATTATTATCAACCTAACTCATATTATTAGCCATATTATGCTTATATGATCGATAGCACGACAATTACTATTCTCATTACTCTTATTATTATCAATTTAACTCATATTATTAGCCATATTATGATTATATGATCGATAGAACGAAAATTACTATACTCATTACTCTTATTATTATCAATTTAACTCATATTATTAGCCATATTATGCTTATATGATCGATAGAACGACAATTACTGTACTTATCACTCTTATCATTATCAATCTAACTCATATTATTAGCCATATTATGCTTATGTGATCGAAAGAACGACAATTACTATACTTATTACTCTTATTATTATCAATATAAGACATATTATTAGCCATATTATGCTTATATGATCGATAGAACAACAATTACTATGCTTTTCACTCTTATTATTATCAATTTAACTCATTTTATTAGCCATATTATGCTTATATGAACGATAGAGCGACAATTACTGTACTTATTACTCTTATCATTATCAATCTAACTCATATTATTAGCCATATTATGCTTATATGATCGATAGAACGACAATTACTATACTTATTACTCTTATCATTATCAATCTAACTCATATTATTAGCCATATTATGCTTATATGATCGATAGAACGACAATTACTGTACTTATTGCTCTTATCATTATCAATCTAAGTCATATTATTAGCCATATTATGCTTATATGATCGGTAGAACGAAAATTACTGTACTTATTACTCTTATCATTCACAATCTAACTCATATTATGAGCCATATTATGGTTATGCGATCGATAGAACGACAACTACTATTCTTATTATTCCTATTTTTATAAACCTAACTCATATTATTAGCCATATTATGCTTATGTGATCGATAGAACGACAATTACTATACTTATTACTCTTATTATTATCAATCCAACTCATATTATTAGCCATATTATGCTTATATGATCGACATAACGACAATTACTATACTTACTACACTCACTGTTATCAATCTAACTCATATTATTAACCATATTATGCAAATATGATCGATAGAACGACAATTACTATACTTATTACTCTTATTATTATCAACCTAACTCATATTATTAACCATATTATGCACATATGATCGATTGAACTACAATTACTATACTTGTTACACTCACTGTTATCAATCTAACTCATATTATTAACAATATTATGCAGATATGATCGATAGAACGACAATTACTATACTTATTAATCTTATTATTATCAATCTAACTCATATTATTAGCCATATTATGCTTATGTGATCGAAAGAACTATAATTACTATACTTATTACTCTTATTATTATCAATCCAACTCATATTATCAGCCATATTATGCTTATTTGATCGACAGAGCGACAATTACTATACTCATTACTCTTATTATTATAAATCTAACCCATATTATTAGCCATATTATGTTTATATGATCGACAGAACGACAATTACTATACTCATTACACACACTGTTATCAATCTAACTCATATTATTAACTATATTATGCAGATATGATCGACAGAAGGACAATTACAATACTTATTAATCTTATTATTATCAATCTAACTCATATTATTAGCCATATTATGCTTATGTGATCGAAAGAACGATAATTACTATACTTATTACTCATATTATTATCAATCCAACTCATATTATTAGCCATATTATGCTTATATGATCGATAGAACGACAATTACTATACTCATTACTCTTATTTTTATAAATCTAACTCATATTATTAGCCATATTATGCTTATGCGATCGACAGAACGACAATTACTATACTTATTACTCTTATT
The DNA here is from genome assembly GCF_050947335.1 of Megachile rotundata. Taxonomy (NCBI): domain Eukaryota; kingdom Metazoa; phylum Arthropoda; class Insecta; order Hymenoptera; family Megachilidae; genus Megachile; species Megachile rotundata. The sequence goes on along the minus strand of NW_027474303.1, from coordinate 27,372 downwards.
ATTATCAACCTAACTCATATTATTAACCATATTATGCACATATGATCGATTGAACTACAATTACTATACTCATTACTCCTTTATTATCAATCTAACTCATATTATTAGCCATATTATGCTTATGTGATCGAAAGAACGATAGTTACTATACTTATTACTCATATTATTATCAATCCAACTCATATTATTAACTATATTATGCAGATATGATCGATAGAACGACAATTACTACTCTTATTAATCTTATTATTATCAATCTAACTCATATTATTAGCCATATTATGCTTATGTGATCGATAGAACGAAAATTACTGTACTTACTACTCTTATCGTTATCAATCTAACTCATATTATTAGCCATATTATGTTTATACGATCGATAGAACGATAATTACTATACTCATTACTCTTATTATTATCAATCTAACACGTATTATTAGCCATATTATGCTTATATGATCGACAGAACGACAAATACTATACTTATTACACTCACTATTATCAATCTAACTCATATTATTAACCATATTATGCAAATATGATCGATAGAACGACAATTACTATACTTATTGCTCTTATTATTATCAACCTAACTCATATTATTAGCCATATTATGCTTATATGATCGATAGCACGACAATTACTATTCTCATTACTCTTATTATTATCAATTTAACTCATATTATTAGCCATATTATGATTATATGATCGATAGAACGAAAATTACTATACTCATTACTCTTATTATTATCAATCTATCTCATATTATTAGCCATATTATGCTTATATGATCGATAGAACAACAATTACTATACTTTTCACACTTATTATTATCAATTTAACTCATATTATTAGCCATATTATGCTTATATGATCGATAGAACGACAATTACTGTACTTATCACTCTTATCATTATCAATCTAACTCATATTATTAGCCATATTATGCTTATGTGATCGAAAGAACGACAATTACTATACTTATTACTCTTATTATTATCAATCCAACTCATATTATCAGCCATATTATGCTTATTTGATCGACAGAGCGACAATTACTATACTCATTACTCTTATTATTATAAATCTAACCCATATTATTAGCCATATTATGTTTATATGATCGACAGAACGACAATTACTATACTTATTACACACACTGTTATCAATCTAACTCATATTATTAACTATATTATGCAGATATGATCGACAGAAGGACAATTACAATACTTATTAATCTTATTATTATCAATCTAACTCATATTATTAGCCATATTATGCTTATATGATCGATAGAACGACAATTACTATACTCATTACTCTTATTTTTATAAATCTAACTCATATTATTAGCCATATTATGCTTATGCGATCGACAGAACGACAATTACTATACTTATTACTCTTATTATTATCAACCTAACTCATATTATTAACCATATTATGCACATATGATCGATTGAACTACAATTACTATACTCATTACTCTTATTATTATAAATCTAACCCATATTATTAGCCATATTATGTTTATATGATCGACAGAACGACAATTACTATACTTATTACACACACTGTTATCAATCCAACTCATATTATTAACTATATTATGCAGATATGATCGATAGAACGACAATTACTACTCTTATTAATCTTATTATTATCAATCTAACTCATATTATTAGCCATATTATGCTTATGTGATCGATAGAACGAAAATTACTGTACTTATTACTCTTATCGTTATCAATCTAACTCACATTATTAGCCATATTATGTTTATACGATCGATAGAACGATAATTACTATACTCATTACTCTTATTCTTATCAATCTAACTCATATTATTAACCATATTATGTGAACATGATCGATAGAACGACAATTACTATACTTATTACACTCACTATTATCGATCTAACTCATATTATTAACCATATTATGCTTATATGATCGATAGAACGACAATTACTATACTCATTACTCTTATTATTATCAATCTATCTCATATTATTAGCCATATTATGCTTATATGATCGATAGAACAACAATTACTATACCTTTCACTCTTATTATTATCAATTTAACTCATATTATTAGCCATATTATGCTTATATGATCGATAGAACGACAATTACTCTACTTATCACTCTTATCATTATCAATCTAACTCATATTATTAACCATATTATGCTTATATGATCGATAGAACGACAATTACTATACTCATTACTCTTATTATTATCAATCTAACTCATATTATTAACCATATTATGCAGATATGATCGATGGAACTACAACTACTATACTCATTACTCTTATTATCATCAATCTAACTCATATTATTAGCCATATTATGCTTATGTGATCGACAGAACGACAATTACTATACTTATTACTCTTATTATTATCAATCCAACTCATATTATTAGCCGTATTATGCTTATATGATCGACAGAACGACAATCACTATACTTTTCACTCTTATTATTATCAATCTAACTCATATTATTAGCCATATTATGTTTATATGATCGACAGAACGACAATTACTATACTTATTACACTCACTGTTATCAATCTAACTCATATTATTAGCCATATTATGCTTATATGATCGACGGAACGACAATTACTATACTTATTACTCTTATTATTATCAATCTAACTCATATTATTGGCCATATTATGCTTATGTGGTCGATAGAACGACAAGTACTATACTTATTACACTTATTATTATCAATCTAACACGTATTATTAGCCATATTATGCTTATATGATCGACAGAACGACAAATACTATACTTATTACACTCACTATTATCAATCTAACTCATATTATTAACCATATTATGCAAATATGATCGATAGAACGACAATTACTATACTTATTGCTCTTATTATTATCAACCTAACTCATATTATTAGCCATATTATGCTTATATGATCGATAGCACGACAACTACTATTCTCATTACTCTTATTATTATCAATTTAACTCATATTATTAGCCATATTATGATTATATGATCGATAGAACGAAAATTACTGTACTCATTACTCTTACTATTATCAATCTAACTCATATTATTAACCATATTATGCAAATATGGTCGATAGAACGACAATTACTATACTTATTGCTCTTACTATTATCAACCTAACTCATGTTATTAGCCATATTATGCTTATATGATCGATAGAACGACAATTACTATACTTATTACTCTTATTATTATCAATCCAACTCATATTATTAGCCGTATTATGCTTATATGATCGACAGAACGACAATTACTATACTCATTACTCTTATTATTATCAATCTATCTCATATTATTAGCCATATTATGCTTATATGATCGATAGAACAACAATTACTATACCTTTCACTCTTATTATTATCAATTTAACTCATATTATTAGCCATATTATGCTTATATGATCGATAGAACGACAATTACTGTACTTATCACTCTTATCATTATCAATCTAACTCATATTATTAGCCATATTATGCTTATGTGATCGAAAGAACGACAATTACTATACTTATTACTCTTATTATTATCAATATAAGACATATTATTAGCCATATTATGCTTATATGATCGATAGAACAACAATTACTATGCTTTTCACTCTTATTATTATCAATTTAACTCATTTTATTAGCCATATTATGCTTATATGAACGATAGAGCGACAATTACTGTACTTATTACTCTTATCATTATCAATCTAACTCATATTATTAGCCATATTATGCTTATATGATCGATAGAACGACAATTACTATACTTATTACTCTTATCATTATCAATCTAACTCATATTATTAGCCATATTATGCTTATATGATCGATAGAACGACAATTACTGTACTTATTGCTCTTATCATTATCAATCTAAGTCATATTATTAGCCATATTATGCTTATATGATCGGTAGAACGAAAATTACTGTACTTATTACTCTTATCATTAACAATCTAACTCATATTATGAGCCATATTATGGTTATGCGATCGATAGAACGACAATTACTATTCTTATTATTCCTATTTTTATAAACCTAACTCATATTATTAGCCATATTATGCTTATGTGATCGATAGAACGACAATTACTATACTTATTACTCTTATTATTATCAATCCAACTCATATTATTAGCCATATTATGCTTATATGATCGACATAACGACAATTACTATACTTATTACACTCACTATTATCAATCTATCTGATATTTTTAGAATATTATGCAGATATGATCGATAGAACGACAATCACTATACTTTTCACTCTTATTATTATCAATCTGACTCATATTATTAGCCATATTATGTTTCTGTGATCGAAAGAACGATAATTACTATACTTATTACTCATATTATTATCAATCCAACTCATATTATTAGCCATATTATGATTATATGATCGATAGAACGAAAATTACTGTACTCATTACTCTTACTATTATCAATCTAACTCATATTATTAACCATATTATGCAAATATGGTCGATAGAACGACAATTACTATACTTATTGCTCTTACTATTACCAACCTAACTCATATTATTAGCCATATTATGCTTATATGATCGATAGAACGACATTTACTATTCTCATTACTCTTATTATTATCAATCCAACTCATATTATTAGCCATATTATGCTTATGTGATCGAAAGAACTATAATTACTATACTTATTACTCTTATTATTATCAATCCAACTCATATTATCAGCCATATTATGCTTATATGATCGACATAACGACAATTACTATACTTATTACACTCACTATTATCAATCTAACTGATATTTTTAGCATATTATGCAGATATGATCGATAGAACGACAATTACTATACTTTTCACTCTTATTATTATCAATCTGACTCATATTATTAGCCATATTATGTTTCTGTGATCGAAAGAACGATAATTACTATACTTATTACTCATATTGTTATCAATCCAACTCATATTATTAGCCATATTATGATTATATGACCGATAGAACGAAAATTACTGTACTCATTACTCTTACTATTATCAATCTAACTCATATTATTAACCATATTATGCAAATATGGTCGATAGAACGACAATTACTATACTTATTGCTCTTACTATTATCAACCTAACTCATATTATTAGCCATATTATGCTTATATGATCGATAGAACGACATTTACTATTCTCATTACTCTTATTATTATCAATCCAACTCATATTATTAGCCATATTATGCTTATGTGATCGAAAGAACTATAATTACTATACTTATTACTCTTATTATTATCAATCCAACTCATATTATCAGCCATATTATGCTTATATGATCGACAGAACGACAATTACTATACTCATTACTCTTATTATTATCAATCTATCTCATTATTATTAGCCATATTATGCTTATATGATCGATAGAACAACAATTACTATACTTTTCACTCTTATTATTATCAATTTAACTCATATTATTAGCCATATTATGCTTATATGATCGATGGAACGACAATTACTGTACTTATCACTCTTATCATTATCAATCTAACTCATATTATTAGCCATATTATGCTTATATGATCGATAGGACGACAATTACTATACTCATTACTCTTATTATTATAAATCTAACTCATATTATTAGCCGTATTATGCTTATATGATCGACAGAACGACAATTACTATACTCATTACACTTATTATTATCAATCTAACTCATATTATTAGCCGTATTATGCTTATATGATCGATAGAACGACAATTACTATACTTTTCACTCTTATTATTATCAATCTAACTCATATTATTAGCCATATTATGCTTATATGATCGATAGCACGACAATTACTATTCTCATTACTCTTATTATTATCAATTTAACTCATATTATTAGCCATATTATGCTTATATGATCGATAGAACGACAATTACTATACTCATGTCTCTTATTATTATCAATCTATCTCATATTATTAGCCATATTATGCTTATATGATCGACAGAACGACAATTACTATACTTACTACACTCACTGTTATCAATCTAACTCATATTATTAACCATATTATGCAAATATGATCGATAGAACGACAATTACTATACTTATTACTCTTATTATTATCAACCTAACTCATATTATTAACCATATTATGCACATATGATCGATTGAACTACAATTACTATACTCATTACTCCTTTATTATCAATCTAACTCATATTATTAGCCATATTATGCTTATATGATCGACAGAACGACAATTACTATACTTGTTACACTCACTGTTATCAATCTAACTCATATTATTAACAATATTATGCAGATATGATCGATAGAACGACAATTACTATACTTATTAATCTTATTATTATCAATCTAACTCATATTATGAGCCATATTATGCTTATGCGATCGATAGAACGACAATTACTTTTCTTATTATTCTTATTTTTATAAACCTAACTCATATTATTAGCCATATTGTGCTTATGTGATCGATAGAACGACAATTACTGTACTTATTACTCTTATCATTATCAATCTAACTCATATTATGAGCCATATTATGCTTATGCGATCGATAGAACGACAATTACTTTTCTTATTATTCTTATTTTTATAAACCTAACTCATATTATTAGCCATATTGTGCTTATGTGATCGATAGAACGACAATTACTATTCCTATTACTCATATCATTATCAACCTAACTCATATTATTAGCCATATTATGCTTATATGATCGATAGCACGACAATTACTATTCTCATTACTCTTATTATTATCAATTTAACTCATATTATTAGCCGTATTATGCTTATATGATCGATAGAACGACAATTACTATACTCATTACTCTTACTATTATCAATCTAACTCATATTATTAACCATATTATGCAAATATGGTCGAAAGAACGACAATTACTATACTTATTGCTCTTACTATTATCAACCTAACTCATATTATTAGCCATATTATGCTTATATGATCGATGGAACGACATTTACTATTCTCATTACTCTTATTATTATCAATCTAACTCATATTATTAGCCATATTATGCTTATATGATCGATAGAACGACAATTACTATACTCATGTCTCTTATTATTATCAATCTATCTCATATTATTAGCCATATTATGCTTATATGATCGACAGAACGACAATTACTATACTTACTACACTCACTGTTATCAATCTAACTCATATTATTAACCATATTATGCAAATATGATCGATAGAACGACAATTACTATACTTATTACTCTTATTATTATCAACCTAACTCATATTATTAACCATATTATGCACATATGATCGATTGAACTACAATTACTATACTCATTACTCCTTTATTATCAATCTAACTCATATTATTAGCCATATTGTGCTTATGTGATCGATAGAACGACAATTACTATTCCTATTACTCTTATCATTATCAATCTAACTCATATTATTAGCCATATTATGCTTATATGATCGATAGAACGACAATTACTATACTCATTACTCTTATTTTTATAAATCTAACTCATATTATTAGCCATCTTGTGCTTATGTGATCGATAGAAAGACAACTACTATACTTATTACTCTTATTATTATCAATCTAACTCATATTATCAGCCATATTATGCTTGTATTATCGACAGAACGACAATTACTATAGTTATTACACTCACTATTATCAATCTAACTCATATTATTAACCATATTATGCACATATGATCGATAGCACGACATTTACTATACTTATTAGTCTTACTATTGTCAACCTAACTCATATTATTAGCCATATTATGCTTATATGATCGATAGAACGACATTTACTATACTCATGTCTCTTATTATTATCAATCTAACTCGTATTATTAGCCATATTATGCTTATATGATCAACAGAACGACAATTACTATACTTATTACACTCACTGTTATCAATCTAACTCATATTATTAACCATATTATGCAAATATGATTGATAGATCGACAATTACTATACTTATTACTCTTATTATTATCAACCTAACTCATATTATTAACCATATTATGCACACATGATCGATTGAACTACAATTACTATACTCATTACTCCTTTATTATCAATCTAACTCATATTATTAGCCATATTATGCTTATATGATCGATAGAACGACAATTACTCTTCTCATTACTCTTATTATTATCAACCTAACTCATATTATTAGCCATATTATGCTTATATGATCGATAGAACGACAATTACTATACTCATTACTCTTATTATTATCAATCTAACTCATATTATTAGCCATATTATGCTTATTTGATCGACAGAGCGACAATTACTATACTCATTACTCTTATTATTATAAATCTAACCCATATTATTAGCCATATTATGCTTATATGATCGACAGAACGACAATTACTAGACTTATTACACACACTGTTATCAATCTAACTCATATTATTAACTATATTATGCAGATATGATCGACAGAAGGACAATTACTATACTTATTAATCTTATTATTATCAATCTAACTCATATTATTAGGCATACTATGCTTATGTGATCGAAAGAACGATAATTACTATACTTATTACTTATATTATTATCAATCCAGCTCATATTATTAGCCATATTATGCTTATATGATCGATAGAACGAAAATTACTGTACTTATTACTCTTATCATTATCAATCTAACTCATATTATGAGCCATATTATGCTTATGCGATCGATAGAACGACAATTACTTTTCTTATTATTCTTATTTTTATAAACCTAACTCATATTATTAGCCATATTGTGCTTATGTGATCGATAGAACGACAATTACTATTCCTATTACTCATATCATTATCAACCTAACTCATATTATTAGCCATATTATGCTTATATGATCGATAGCACGACAATTACTATTCTCATTACTCTTATTATTATCAATTTAACTCATATTATTAGCCGTATTATGCTTATATGATCGATAGAACGACAATTACTATACTCATTACTCTTACTATTATCAATCTAACTCATATTATTAACCATATTATGCAAATATGGTCGAAAGAACGACAATTACTATACTTATTGCTCTTACTATTATCAACCTAACTCATATTATTAGCCATATTATGCTTATATGATCGATGGAACGACATTTACTATTCTCATTACTCTTATTATTATCAATCTAACTCATATTATTAGCCATATTATGCTTATATGATCGATAGAACGACAATTACTATACTCATGTCTCTTATTATTATCAATCTATCTCATATTATTAGCCATATTATGCTTATATGATCGACAGAACGACAATTACTATACTTACTACACTCACTGTTATCAATCTAACTCATATTATTAACCATATTATGCAAATATGATCGATAGAACGACAATTACTATACTTATTACTCTTATTATTATCAACCTAACTCATATTATTAACCATATTATGCACATATGATCGATTGAACTACAATTACTATACTCATTACTCCTTTATTATCAATCTAACTCATATTATTAGCCATATTGTGCTTATGTGATCGATAGAACGACAATTACTATTCCTATTACTCTTATCATTATCAATCTAACTCATATTATTAGCCATATTATGCTTATATGATCGATAGAACGACAATTACTATACTCATTACTCTTATTTTTATAAATCTAACTCATATTATTAGCCATCTTGTGCTTATGTGATCGATAGAAAGACAACTACTATACTTATTACTCTTATTATTATCAATCTAACTCATATTATCAGCCATATTATGCTTGTATTATCGACAGAACGACAATTACTATAGTTATTACACTCACTATTATCAATCTAACTCATATTATTAACCATATTATGCACATATGATCGATAGCACGACATTTACTATACTTATTAGTCTTACTATTGTCAACCTAACTCATATTATTAGCCATATTATGCTTATATGATCGATAGAACGACATTTACTATACTCATGTCTCTTATTATTATCAATCTAACTCGTATTATTAGCCATATTATGCTTATATGATCAACAGAACGACAATTACTATACTTATTACACTCACTGTTATCAATCTAACTCATATTATTAACCATATTATGCAAATATGATTGATAGATCGACAATTACTATACTTATTACTCTTATTATTATCAACCTAACTCATATTATTAACCATATTATGCACACATGATCGATTGAACTACAATTACTATACTCATTACTCCTTTATTATCAATCTAACTCATATTATTAGCCATATTATGCTTATATGATCGATAGAACGACAATTACTCTTCTCATTACTCTTATTATTATCAACCTAACTCATATTATTAGCCATATTATGCTTATATGATCGATAGAACGACAATTACTATACTCATTACTCTTATTATTATCAATCTAACTCATATTATTAGCCATATTATGCTTATTTGATCGACAGAGCGACAATTACTATACTCATTACTCTTATTATTATAAATCTAACCCATATTATTAGCCATATTATGCTTATATGATCGACAGAACGACAATTACTAGACTTATTACACACACTGTTATCAATCTAACTCATATTATTAACTATATTATGCAGATATGATCGACAGAAGGACAATTACTATACTTATTAATCTTATTATTATCAATCTAACTCATATTATTAGGCATACTATGCTTATGTGATCGAAAGAACGATAATTACTATACTTATTACTTATATTATTATCAATCCAGCTCATATTATTAGCCATATTATGCTTATATGATCGATAGAACGAAAATTACTGTACTTATTACTCTTATCATTATCAATCTAACTCATATTATGAGCCATATTATGCTTATGCGATCGATAGAGCGACAATTACTTTTCTTATTATTCTTATTTTTATAAACCTAACTCATATTATTAGCCATATTGTGCTTATGTGATCGATAGAACGACAATTACTATTCCTATTACTCTTATCATTATCAATCTAACTCATATTATTAGCCATATTATGCTTATATGATCGATAGAACGACAATTACTATACTCATTACTCTTATTTTTATAAATCTAACTCATATTATTAGCCATATCATGCTTATATGATCGACAGAACGACAATTACTATACTTATTACTCTTATTATTATCAACCTAACTCATATTATTAACCATATTATGCACATATGATCGATTGAACTACAATTACTATACTCATTACTCCTTTATTATCAATCTAACTCATATTATTAGCCATATTATGCTTATGTGATCGAAAGAACGATAGTTACTATACTTATTACTCATATTATTATCAATCCAACTCATACTATTAACTATATTATGCAGATATGATCGATAGAACGACAATTACTACTCTTATTGATCTTATTATTATCAATCTAACTCATATTATTAGCCATATTATGCTTATGTGATCGATAGAACGAAAATTACTGTACTTATTACTCTTATCGTTATCAATCTAACTCATATTATTAGCCATATTATGTTTATACGATCGATAGAACGATAATTACTATACTCATTACTCTTATTCTTATCAATCTAACTCATATTATTAACCATATTATGTGAACACGATCGATAGAACGACAATTACTATACTTATTACACTCACTATTATCAATCTAACTCATATTATTAACCATATTATGTGAACATGATCGATAGAACGACAATTACTATACTTATTACACTCACTATTATCAATCTAACTCATATTATTAACCATATTATGTGAACATGATCGATAGAACGACAATTACTATACTCATTACTCTTATTATTATCAATCTAACTCATATTATTAACCATATTATGCAGATATGATCGATGGAACTACAACTACTATACTCATTACTCTTATTATCATCAATCTAACTCATATTATTAGCCATATTATGCTTATGTGATCGATAGAACGACAATTACTATACTTATTACTCTTATTATTATCAATCCAACTCATATTATTAGCCGTATTATGCTTATATGATCGACAGAACGACAATCACTATACTTTTCACTCTTATTATTATCAATCTAACTCATATTATTAGCCATATTATGTTTATATGATCGACAGAACGACAATTACTATACTTATTACACTCACTGTTATCAATATAACTCATATTATTAGCCATATTATGCTTATATGATCGACGGAACGACAATTACTATACTTATTACTCTTATTATTATCAATCTAACTCATATTATTGGCCATATTATGCTTATGTGGTCGATAGAACGACAAGTACTATACTTATTACACTTATTATTATCAATCTAACACGTATTATTAGCCATATTATGCTTATATGATCGACAGAACGACAAATACTATACTTATTACACTCACTATTATCAATCTAACTCATATTATTAACCATATTATGCAAATATGATCGATAGAACGACAATTACTATACTTATTGCTCTTATTATTATCAACCTAACTCATATTATTAGCCATATTATGCTTATATGATCGATAGCACGACAATTACTATTCTCATTACTCTTATTATTATCAATTTAACTCATATTATTAGCCATATTATGATTATATGATCGATAGAACGAAAATTACTGTACTCATTACTCTTACTATTATCAATCTAACTCATATTATTAACCATATTATGCAAATATGGTCGATAGAACGACAATTACTATACTTATTGCTCTTACTATTATCAACCTAACTCATGTTATTAGCCATATTATGCTTATATGATCGATAGAACGACAATTACTATACTTATTACTCTTATTATTATCAATCCAACTCATATTATTAGCCGTATTATGCTTATATGATCGACAGAACGACAATTACTATACTCATTACTCTTATTATTATCAATCTATCTCATATTATTAGCCATATTATGCTTATATGATCGATAGAACAACAATTACTATACCTTTCACTCTTATTATTATCAATTTAACTCATATTATTAGCCATATTATGCTTATATGATCGATAGAACGACAATTACTGTACTTATCACTCTTATCATTATCAATCTAACTCATATTATTAGCCATATTATGCTTATGTGATCGAAAGAACGACAATTACTATACTTATTACTCTTATTATTATCAATATAAGACATATTATTAGCCATATTATGCTTATGTGATCGATAGAACAACAATTACTATGCTTTTCACTCTTATTATTATCAATTTAACTCATTTTATTAGCCATATTATGCTTATATGAACGATAGAGCGACAATTACTGTACTTATTACTCTTATCATTATCAATCTAACTCATATTATTAGCCATATTATGCTTATATGATCGATAGAACGACAATTACTATACTTATTACTCTTATCATTATCAATCTAACTCATATTATTAGCCATATTATGCTTATATGATCGATAGAACGACAATTACTGTACTTATCACTCTTATCATTATCAATCTAACTCATATTATTAGCCATATTATGCTTATGTGATCGAAAGAACGACAATTACTATACTTATTACTCTTATTATTATCAATATAAGACATATTATTAGCCATATTATGCTTATGTGATCGATAGAACAACAATTACTATGCTTTTCACTCTTATTATTATCAATTTAACTCATTTTATTAGCCATATTATGCTTATATGAACGATAGAGCGACAATTACTGTACTTATTACTCTTATCATTATCAATCTAACTCATATTATTAGCCATATTATGCTTATATGATCGATAGAACGACAATTACTATACTTATTACTCTTATCATTATCAATCTAACTCATATTATTAGCCATATTATGCTTATATGATCGATAGAACGACAATTACTGTACTTATTGCTCTTATCATTATCAATCTAAGTCATATTATTAGCCATATTATGCTTATATGATCGGTAGAACGAAAATTACTGTACTTATTACTCTTATCATTAACAATCTAACTCATATTATGAGCCATATTATGGTTATGCGATCGATAGAACGACAATTTCTATTCTTATTATTCCTATTTTTATAAACCTAACTCATATTATTAGCCATATTATGCTTATGTGATCGATAGAACGACAATTACTGTACTTATCACTCTTATCATTATCAATCTAACTCATATTATTAGCCATATTATGCTTATGTGATCGAAAGAACGACAATTACTATACTTATTACTCTTATTATTATCAATATAAGACATATTATTAGCCATATTATGCTTATGTGATCGATAGAACAACAATTACTATGCTTTTCACTCTTATTATTATCAATTTAACTCATTTTATTAGCCATATTATGCTTATATGAACGATAGAGCGACAATTACTGTACTTATTACTCTTATTATTATCAATCCAACTCATATTATTAGCCATATTATGCTTATATGATCGACATAACGACAATTACTATACTTATTACACTCACTATTATCAATCTATCTGATATTTTTAGCATATTATGCAGATATGATCGATAGAACGACAATCACTATACTTTTCACTCTTATTATTATCAATCTGACTCATATTATTAGCCATATTATGTTTCTGTGATCGAAAGAACGATAATTACTATACTTATTACTCATATTATTATCAATCCAACTCATATTATTAGCCATATTATGATTATATGATCGATAGAACGAAAATTACTGTACTCATTACTCTTACTATTATCAATCTAACTCATATTATTAACCATATTATGCAAATATGGTCGATAGAACGACAATTACTATACTTATTGCTCTTACTATTATCAACCTAACTCATATTATTAGCCATATTATGCTTATATGATCGATAGAACGACATTTACTATTCTCATTACTCTTATTATTATCAATCCAACTCATATTATTAGCCATATTATGCTTATGTGATCGAAAGAACTATAATTACTATACTTATTACTCTTATTATTATCAATCCAACTCATATTATCAGCCATATTATGCTTATATGATCGACATAACGACAATTACTATACTTATTACACTCACTATTATCAATCTAACTGATATTTTTAGCATATTATGCAGATATGATCGATAGAACGACAATTACTATACTTTTCACTCTTATTATTATCAATCTGACTCATATTATTAGCCATATTATGTTTCTGTGATCGAAAGAACGATAATTACTATACTTATTACTCATATTGTTATCAATCCAACTCATATTATTAGCCATATTATGATTATATGATCGATAGAACGAAAATTACTGTACTCATTACTCTTACTATTATCAATCTAACTCATATTAATAACCATATTATGCAAATATGGTCGATAGAACGACAATTACTACACTTATTGCTCTTACTATTATCAACCTAACTCATATTATTAGCCATATTATGCTTATATGATCGATAGAACGACATTTACTATTCTCATTACTCTTATTATTATCAATCCAACTCATATTATTAGCCATATTATGCTTATGTGATCGAAAGAACTATAATTACTATACTTATTACTCTTATTATTATCAATCCAACTCATATTATCAGCCATATTATGCTTATATGATCGACAGAACGACAATTACTATACTCATTACTCTTATTATTATCAATCTATCTCATTATTATTAGCCATATTATGCTTATATGATCGATAGAACAACAATTACTATACTTTTCACTCTTATTATTATCAATTTAACTCATATTATTAGCCATATTATGCTTATATGATCGATGGAACGACAATTACTGTACTTATCACTCTTATCATTATCAATCTAACTCATATTATTAGCCATATTATGCTTATATGATCGATAGAACGACAATTACTATACTCATTACTCTTATTATTATAAATCTAACTCATACTATTAGCCGTATTATGCTTATATGATCGACAGAACGACAATTACTATACTCATTACACTTATTATTATCAATCTAACTCATATTATTAGCCGTATTATGCTTATATGATCGATAGAACGACAATTACTATACTTTTCACTCTTATTATTATCAATCTAACTCATATTATTAGCCATATTATGCTTATGTGATCGATAGAACGACAATTACTATACTTATTACTCTTATTATTATCAATCCAACTCATATTATTAGCCATATTATGCTTATATGATCGACATAACGACAATTACTATACTTATTACACTCACTATTATCAATCTATCTGATATTTTTAGCATATTATGCAGATATGATCGATAGAACGACAATCACTATACTTTTCACTCTTATTATTATCAATCTGACTCATATTATTAGCCATATTATGTTTCTGTGATCGAAAGAACGATAATTACTATACTTATTACTCATATTATTATCAATCCAACTCATATTATTAGCCATATTATGATTATATGATCGATAGAACGAAAATTACTGTACTCATTACTCTTACTATTATCAATCTAACTCATATTATTAACCATATTATGCAAATATGGTCGATAGAACGACAATTACTATACTTATTGCTCTTACTATTATCAACCTAACTCATATTATTAGCCATATTATGCTTATATGATCGATAGAACGACATTTACTATTCTCATTACTCTTATTATTATCAATCCAACTCATATTATTAGCCATATTATGCTTATGTGATCGAAAGAACTATAATTACTATACTTATTACTCTTATTATTATCAATCCAACTCATATTATTAGCCATATTATGATTATATGATCGATAGAACGAAAATTACTGTACTCATTACTCTTACTATTATCAATCTAACTCATATTAATAACCATATTATGCAAATATGGTCGATAGAACGACAATTACTATACTTATTGCTCTTACTATTATCAACCTAACTCATATTATTAGCCATATTATGCTTATATGATCGATAGAACGACATTTACTATTCTCATTACTCTTATTATTATCAATCCAACTCATATTATTAGCCATATTATGCTTATGTGATCGAAAGAACTATAATTACTATACTTATTACTCTTATTATTATCAATCCAACTCATATTATCAGCCATATTATGCTTATATGATCGACAGAACGACAATTACTATACTCATTACTCTTATTATTATCAATCTATCTCATTATTATTAGCCATATTATGCTTATATGATCGATAGAACAACAATTACTATACTTTTCACTCTTATTATTATCAATTTAACTCATATTATTAGCCATATTATGCTTATATGATCGATGGAACGACAATTACTGTACTTATCACTCTTATCATTATCAATCTAACTCATATTATTAGCCATATTATGCTTATATGATCGATAGAACGACAATTACTATACTCATTACTCTTATTATTATAAATCTAACTCATACTATTAGCCGTATTATGCTTATATGATCGACAGAACGACAATTACTATACTCATTACACTTATTATTATCAATCTAACTCATATTATTAGCCGTATTATGCTTATATGATCGATAGAACGACAATTACTATACTTTTCACTCTTATTATTATCAATCTAACTCATATTATTAGCCATATTATGCTTATATGATCGATAGCACGACAATTACTATTCTCATTACTCTTATTATTATCAATTTAACTCATATTATTAGCCGTATTATGCTTATATGATCGATAGAACGACAATTACTATACTCATTACTCTTACTATTATCAATCTAACTCATATTATTAACCATATTATGCAAATATGGTCGATAGAACGACAATTACTATACTTATTGCTCTTACTATTATCAACCTAACTCATATTATTAGCCATATTATGCTTATATGATCGATAGAACTACAATTACTATACTCATTACTCCTTTATTATCAATCTAACTCATATTATTAGCCATATTATGCTTATATGATCGACAGAACGACAATTACTATACTTGTTACACTCACTGTTATCAATCTAACTCATATTATTAACAATATTATGCAGATATGATCGATAGAACGACAATTACTAGACTTATTACTCTTATTATTATCAACCTAACTCATATTATTAACCATATTATGCACATATGATCGATTGAACTACAATTACTATACTCATTACTCCTTTATTATCAATCTAACTCATATTATTAGCCATATTATGCTTATATGATCGACAGAACGACAATTACTATACTTGTTACACTCACTGTTATCAATCTAACTCATATTATTAACAATATTATGCAGATATGATCGATAGAACGACAATTACTAGACTTATTAATCTTATTATTATCAATCTAACTCATATTATTAGCCATATTATGCTTATGTGATCGAAAGAACTATAATTACTATACTTATTACTCTTATTATTATCAATCCAACTCATATTATCAGCCATATTATGCTTATTTGATCGACAGAGCGACAATTACTATACTCATTACTCTTATTATTATAAATCTAACCCATATTATTAGCCATATTATGCTTATATGATCGACGGAACGACAATTACTATACTTATCACACACACTGTTATCAATCTAACTCATATTATTAACTATATTATGCAGATATGATCGACAGAAGGACAATTACTATACTTATTAATCTTATTATTATCAATCTAACTCATATTATTAGCCATATTATGCTTATGTGATCGAAAGAACGATAATTACTATACTTATTACTCATATTATTATCAATCCAACTCATATTATTAGCCATATTATGCTTATATGATCGATAGAACGAAAATTACTGTACTTATTACTCTTATCATTATCAATCTAACTCATATTATGAGCCATATTATGCTTATGCGATCGATAGAACGACAATTACTTTTCTTATTATTCTTATTTTTATAAACCTAACTCATATTATTAGCCATATTGTGCTTATGTGATCGATAGAACGACAATTACTATTCCTATTACTCATATCATTATCAACCTAACTCATATTATTAGCCATATTATGCTTATATGATCGATAGCACGACAATTACTATTCTCATTACTCTTATTATTATCAATTTAACTCATATTATTAGCCGTATTATGCTTATATGATCGATAGAACGACAATTACTATACTCATTACTCTTACTATTATCAATCTAACTCATATTATTAACCATATTATGCAAATATGGTCGAAAGAACGACAATTACTATTCTTATTACTCTTATCATTATCAGTCTAACTCATATTATTAGCCATATTATGCTTATATGATCGATAGAACGACAATTACTATACTCATTACTCTTATTTTTATAAATCTAACTCATATTATTAGCCATATTATGCTTATATGATCGACAGAACGACAATTACTATACTTACTACATTCACTGTTATCAATCTAACTCATATTATTAACCATATTCTGCAAATATGATCGATAGAACGACAATTACTATACTTATTACTCTTATTATTATCAATCCAACTCATATTTTTAGCCATATTATTCTTATATGATCGATAGAACGACAATTACTATACTCATTACTGTTATTATTATCAATATAACTCATATTATTGGCCATGATATGCTTATATGATCGACAGAACGATAATTACTATACTTATTACACACACTGTCATCAATCTAACTCATATTATAAACCATATTCTGCTTATATGATCGATAGAACGGCAATTACTAGACTCATTACTCTTATTATTATCAATCTAACTCATAGTATTAGCCATATTATGCAGATATGATGGATAGAACGACAATTACTATACTTATTACTCCTATTGTTATCAATCTAACTCATATTATTAGCCATATTATGCTTATATGATCGATAGAACGAAAATTACTGTACTTATTACTCTTATCGTTATCAATCTAACTCATATTATTAGCCTTATTGTGTTTATTCGATCGATAGAACAATAATTACTATACTCATTACTCTTATTCTTATCAATCTAACTCATATTATTAGCCATATTATGCTTATATGATCGATAGAACGACAATTACTATACTTACAACTCTTATTATTATCAATCTAACTCATATTATAAGCCATATTATGCTTATATGATCGATAGAACGACAATTGCTATACTCATGTCTCTTATTATTATCAATCTATCTCATATTATTAGCCATATTATGCAGATATGATCGATAGAACTACAACTACTATACTCATTACACTTATTATTATCACTCTAACTCATATTATTAGCCATATTATTCTTATATGATCGATAGAACGACAATTACTATACTCATTACTGTTATTATTATCAATATAACTCATATTATTGGCCATGATATGCTTATATGATCGACAGAACGATAATTACTATACTTATTACACTCACTGTTATCAATCTACCTCATATTATTAGCCATATTATGCTTATATGATCGACGGAACGACAATTACTATACTTATTAATCTTATTATTATCAATCTAACTCATATTATTAGCCGTATTATGCTTATATGATCGATAGAACGACAATTACTATACTCATTTCTCTTATTATTATCAATCTATCTCATATTATTAGCCATATTATGCTTATATGATCGATAGAACAACAATTACTATACTTTTCACTCTTATTATTATCAATTTAACTCATATTATTAGCCATATTATGCTTATATGATCGATAGAACGACAATTACTGTACTTATCACTCTTATCATTATCAATCTAACTCATATTATTAGCCATATTATGCTTATGTGATCGAAAGAACGACAATTACTATACTTATTACTCTTATTATTATCAATATAAGACATATTATTAGCCATATTATGCTTATATGATCGATAGAACAACAATTACTATGCTTTTCACTCTTATTATTATCAATTTAACTCATTTTATTAGCCATATTATGCTTATATGAACGATAGAGCGACAATTACTGTACTTATTACTCTTATCATTATCAATCTAACTCATATTATTAGCCATATTATGCTTATATGATCGATAGAACGACAATTACTATACTTATTACTCTTATCATTATCCATCTAACTCATATTATTAGCCATATTATGCTTATATGATCGATAGAACGACAATTACTGTACTTATTGCTCTTATCATTATCAATCTAAGTCATATTATTAGCCATATTATGCTTATATGATCGGTAGAACGAAAATTACTGTACTTATTACTCTTATCATTAACAATCTAACTCATATTATGAGCCATATTATGGTTATGCGATCGATAGAACGACAATTACTATTCTTATTATTCCTATTTTTATAAACCTAACTCATATTATTAGCCATATTATGCTTATGTGATCGATAGAACGACAATTACTATACTTATTACTCTTATTATTATCAATCCAACTCATATTATTAGCCATATTATGCTTATATGATCGATAGAACGACAATTACTATACTCATTACTCTTATTTTTATAAATCTAACTCATATTATTAGCCATATTATGCTTATGCGATCGACAGAACGACAATTACTATACTTATTACTCTTATTATTATCAACCTAACTCATATTATTAACCATATTATGCACATATGATCGATTGAACTACAATTACTATACTCATTACTCCTTTATTATCAATCTAACTCATATTATTAGCCATATTATGCTTATGTGATCGAAAGAACGATAGTTACTATACTTATTACTCATATTATTATCAATCCAACTCATATTATTAACTATATTATGCAGATATGATCGATAGAACGACAATTACTACTCTTATTAATCTTATTATTATCAATCTAACTTATATTATTAGCCATATTATGCTTATGTGATCGATAGAACGAAAATTACTGTACTTATTACTCTTATCGTTATCAATCTAACTCATATTATTAGCCATATTATGTTTATACGATCGATAGAACGATAATTACTATACTCATTACTCTTATTCTTATCAATCTAACTCATATTATTAACCATATTATGTGAACATGATCGATAGAACGACAATTACTATACTTATTACACTCACTATTATCAATCTAACTCATATTATTAACCATATTATGCTTATATGATCGATAGAACGACAATCACTATACTCATTACTCTTATTATTATCAATCTAACTCATATTATTAACCATATTATGCAGATATGATCGATGGAACTACAACTACTATACTCATTACTCTTATTATCATCAATCT
Source organism: Megachile rotundata (assembly GCF_050947335.1). NCBI lineage: Eukaryota > Metazoa > Arthropoda > Insecta > Hymenoptera > Megachilidae > Megachile > Megachile rotundata. Next base: position 5,129 of record NW_027474303.1, on the reverse strand, counting down.
AACTCATATTATTAGCCATATTATGCTTATGTGATCGATAGAACGAAAATTACTGTACTTATTACTCTTATCGTTATCAATCTAACTCATATTATTAGCCATATTATGTTTATACGATCGATAGAACGATAATTACTATACTCATTACTCTTATTCTTATCAATCTAACTCATATTATTAACCATATTATGTGAACATGATCGATAGAACGACAATTACTATACTTATTACACTCACTATTATCAATCCAACTCATATTATCAGCCATATTATGCTTATTTGATCGACAGAGCGACAATTACTATACTCATTACTCTTATTATTATAAATCTAACCCATATTATTAGCCATATTATGTTTATATGATCGACAGAACGACAATTACTATACTTATTACACACACTGTTATCAATCTAACTCATATTATTAACTATATTATGCAGATATGATCGACAGAAGGACAATTACAATACTTATTAATCTTATTATTATCAATCTAACTCATATTATTAGCCATATTATGCTTATGTGATCGAAAGAACGATAATTACTATACTTATTACTCATATTATTATCAATCCAACTCATATTATTAGCCATATTATGCTTATATGATCGATAGAACGACAATTACTATACTCATTACTCTTATTTTTATAAATCTAACTCATATTATTAGCCATATTATGCTTATGCGATCGATAGAACGACAATTACTATTCTTATTATTCCTATTTTTATAAACCTAACTCATATTATTAGCCATATTATGCTTATGTGATCGATAGAACGACAATTACTATACTTATTACTCTTATTATTATCAATCCAACTCATATTATTAGCCATATTATGCTTATATGATCGACATAACGACAATTACTATACTTACTACACTCACTGTTATCAATCTAACTCATATTATTAACTATATTATGCAGATATGATCGATAGAACGACAATTACTACTCTTATTAATCTTATTATTATCAATCTAACTTATATTATTAGCCATATTATGCTTATGTGATCGATAGAACGAAAATTACTGTACTTATTACTCTTATCGTTATCAATCTAACTCATATTATTAGCCATATTATGTTTATACGATCGATAGAACGATAATTACTATACTCATTACTCTTATTCTTATCAATCTAACTCATATTATTAACCATATTATGTGAACATGATCGATAGAACGACAATTACTATACTTATTACACTCACTGTTATCAATCTAACTCATATTATTAACCATATTATGCTTATATGATCGATAGAACGACAATTACTATACTCATTACTCTTATTATTATCAATCTAACTCATATTATTAACCATATTATGCAGATATGATCGATGGAACTACAACTACTATACTCATTACTCTTATTATCATCAATCTAACTCATATTATTAGCCATATTATGCTTATGTGATCGATAGAACGACAATTACTATACTTATTACTCTTATTATTATCAATCCAACTCATATTATTAGCCGTATTATGCTTATATGATCGACAGAACGACAATTACTATACTTTTCACTCTTATTATTATCAATCTAACTCATATTATTAGCCATATTATGTTTATATGATCGACAGAACGACAATTACTATACTTATTACACTCACTGTTATCAATCTAACTCATATTATTAGCCATATTATGCTTATATGATCGACGGAACGACAATTACTATACTTATTACTCTTATTATTATCAATCTAACTCATATTATTGGCCATATTATGCTTATGTGGTCGATAGAACGACAAGTACTATACTTATTACACTTATTATTATCAATCTAACACGTATTATTAGCCATATTATGCTTATATGATCGACAGAACGACAAATACTATACTTATTACACTCACTATTATCAATCTAACTCATATTATTAACCATATTATGCAAATATGATCGATAGAACGACAATTACTATACTTATTGCTCTTATTATTATCAACCTAACTCATATTATTAGCCATATTATGCTTATATGATCGATAGCACGACAATTACTATTCTCATTACTCTTATTATTATCAATTTAACTCATATTATTAGCCATATTATGATTATATGATCGATAGAACGAAAATTACTATACTCATTACTCTTATTATTATCAATCTATCTCATATTATTAGCCATATTATGCTTATATGATCGATAGAACAACAATTACTATACTTTTCACTCTTATTATTATCAATTTAACTCATATTATTAGCCATATTATGCTTATATGATCGATAGAACGACAATTACTGTACTTATCACTCTTATCATTATCAATCTAACTCATATTATTAGCCATATTATGCTTATGTGATCGAAAGAACGACAATTACTATACTTATTACTCTTATTATTATCAATATAAGACATATTATTAGCCATATTATGCTTATATGATCGATAGAACAACAATTACTATGCTTTTCACTCTTATTATTATCAATTTAACTCATTTTATTAGCCATATTATGCTTATATGAACGATAGAGCGACAATTACTGTACTTATTACTCTTATCATTATCAATCTAACTCATATTATTAGCCATATTATGCTTATATGATCGATAGAACGACAATTACTATACTTATTACTCTTATCATTATCAATCTAACTCATATTATTAGCCATATTATGCTTATATGATCGATAGAACGACAATTACTGTACTTATTGCTCTTATCATTATCAATCTAAGTCATATTATTAGCCATATTATGCTTATATGATCGGTAGAACGAAAATTACTGTACTTATTACTCTTATCATTAACAATCTAACTCATATTATGAGCCATATTATGGTTATGCGATCGATAGAACGACAATTACTATTCTTATTATTCCTATTTTTATAAACCTAACTCATATTATTAGCCATATTATGCTTATGTGATCGATAGAACGACAATTACTATACTTATTACTCTTATTATTATCAATCCAACTCATATTATTAGCCATATTATGCTTATATGATCGACATAACGACAATTACTATACTTACTACACTCACTGTTATCAATCTAACTCATATTATTAACCATATTATGCAAATATGATCGATAGAACGACAATTACTATACTTATTACTCTTATTATTATCAACCTAACTCATATTATTAACCATATTATGCACATATGATCGATTGAACTACAATTACTATACTCATTACTCCTTTATTATCAATCTAACTCATATTATTAGCCATATTATGCTTATATGATCGACAGAACGACAATTACTATACTTGTTACACTCACTGTTATCAATCTAACTCATATTATTAACAATATTATGCAGATATGATCGATAGAACGACAATTACTATACTTATTAATCTTATTATTATCAATCTAACTCATATTATTAGCCATATTATGCTTATGTGATCGAAAGAACTATAATTACTATACTTATTACTCTTATTATTATCAATCCAACTCATATTATCAGCCATATTATGCTTATTTGATCGACAGAGCGACAATTACTATACTCATTACTCTTATTATTATAAATCTAACCCATATTATTAGCCATATTATGTTTATATGATCGACAGAACGACAATTACTATACTTATTACACACACTGTTATCAATCTAACTCATATTATTAACTATATTATGCAGATATGATCGACAGAAGGACAATTACAATACTTATTAATCTTATTATTATCAATCTAACTCATATTATTAGCCATATTATGCTTATGTGATCGAAAGAACGATAATTACTATACTTATTACTCATATTATTATCAATCCAACTCATATTATTAGCCATATTATGCTTATATGATCGATAGAACGACAATTACTATACTCATTACTCTTATTTTTATAAATCTAACTCATATTATTAGCCATATTATGCTTATGCGATCGACAGAACGACAATTACTATACTTATTACTCTTATTATTATCAACCTAACTCATATTATTAACCATATTATGCACATATGATCGATTGAACTACAATTACTATACTCATTACTCTTATTATTATAAATCTAACCCATATTATTAGCCATATTATGTTTATATGATCGACAGAACGACAATTACTATACTTATTACACACACTGTTATCAATCCAACTCATATTATTAACTATATTATGCAGATATGATCGATAGAACGACAATTACTACTCTTATTAATCTTATTATTATCAATCTAACTCATATTATTAGCCATATTATGCTTATGTGATCGATAGAACGAAAATTACTGTACTTATTACTCTTATCGTTATCAATCTAACTCATATTATTAGCCATATTATGTTTATACGATCGATAGAACGATAATTACTATACTCATTACTCTTATTCTTATCAATCTAACTCATATTATTAACCATATTATGTGAACATGATCGATAGAACGACAATTACTATACTTATTACACTCACTATTATCAATCTAACTCATATTATTAACCATATTATGCTTATATGATCGATAGAACGACAATTACTATACTCATTACTCTTATTATTATCAATCTAACTCATATTATTAACCATATTATGCAGATATGATCGATGGAACTACAACTACTATACTCATTACTCTTATTATCATCAATCTAACTCATATTATTAGCCATATTATGCTTATGTGATCGATAGAACGACAATTACTATACTTATTACTCTTATTATTATCAATCCAACTCATATTATTAGCCGTATTATGCTTATATGATCGACAGAACGTCAATTACTATACTTTTCACTCTTATTATTATCAATCTAACTCATATTATTAGCCATATTATGTTTATATGATCGACAGAACGACAATTACTATACTTATTACACTCACTGTTATCAATCTAACTCATATTATTAGCCATATTATGCTTATATGATCGACGGAACGACAATTACTATACTTATTACTCTTATTATTATCAATCTAACTCATATTATTGGCCATATTATGCTTATGTGGTCGATAGAACGACAAGTACTATACTTATTACACTTATCATTATCAATCTAACACGTATTATTAGCCATATTATGCTTATATGATCGACAGAACGACAAATACTATACTTATTACAC
>NW_027474302.1:0-57543 GCF_050947335.1 Megachile rotundata | reverse complement strand
TGTTCATTGTGGTGTTGAATTGTGCTCAGATAGGATAACTTAACATAACTAGATAGTACAGAGTCGAATTACAGCGGATATGTGCGAATTAGAGGCTGAATCGTTCGAAAATGAGCAAAATTCGTTCAAAACGAGCAAAATTCGTGCATAACGAGCAAAATTGTTCATTGTGTTGTTAAATTGTGCTCAGTTACGATAACTTAACATGACTAGATAGTACAGAGTCGAATTACAGCGGATATGTGCGAATTAGAGGCTGAATCGTGCGAAAATGAGCATAATTCGTGCAAAACGAGCAAAATTGTTCATTGTGGTGTCGAATTGTGCTCAGATAGGATAACTTAACATAACTAGATAGTACAGAGTCGAATTACAGCGGATATGTGCGAATTAGAGGCTGAATCGTGCGAAAATGATCATAATTCGTGCAAAACGAGCAAAATTGTTCATTGTGGTGTTGAATTGTGCTCAGATAGGATAACTTAACATAACTAGATAGTACAGAGTCGAATTACAGCGGATATGTGCGAATTAGAGGCAGAATCGTTCGAAAATGAGCAAAATTCGTTCAAAACGAGCAAAATTCGTGCAAAACGAGCAAAATTGTTCATTGTGGTGTTGAGTTGTGCTCAGATAGGATAACTTAACATAACTAGATAGTACAGAGTCGAATTACAGCGGATATGTGCGAATTAGAGGCTGAATTGTTCGAAAATGAGCAAAATTCGTTCAAAACGAGCAAAATTCGTGCAAAACGAGCAAAATTGTTCATTGTGGTGTTGAATTGTGCTCAGATAGGATAACTTAACATAACTAGATAGTACAGAGTCGAATTACAGCGGATATGTGCGAATTAGAGGCTGAATCGTGCGAAAATGAGCATAATTCGTTCAAAACGAGCAAAATTGTTCATTGCGGTGTTGAATTGTGCTCAGTTACGATAACTTAACATGACTAGATAGTACAGAGTCGAATTACAGCGGATATGTGCGAATTAGAGGCTGAATCGTGCGAAAATGAGCATAATTCGTGCAAAACGAGCAAAATTGTTCATTGTGGTGTTGAATTGTGCTCAGATAGGATAACTTAACATAACTAGATAGTACAGAGTCGAATTACAGCGGATATGTGCGAATTAGAGGCTGAATCGTTCGAAAATGAGCAAAATTCGTTCAAAACGAGCAAAATTCGTGCATAACGAGCAAAATTGTTCATTGTGGTGTTAAATTGTGCTCAGTTACGATAACTTAACATGACTAGATAGTACAGAGTCGAATTACAGCGGATATGTGCGAATTAGAGGCTGAATCGTGCGAAAATGATCATAATTCGTGCAAAACGAGAAAAATTGTTCATTGTGGTGTCGAATTGTGCTCAGATAGGATAACTTAACATAACTAGATAGTACAGAGTCGAATTACAGCGGATATGTGCGAATTAGAGGCTGAATCGTGCGAAAATGAGCATAATTCGTTCAAAACGAGCAAAATTGTTCATTGTGGTGTTGAATTGTGCTCAGTTACGATAACTTAACATGACTGGATAGTACAGAGTCGAATTACAGCGGATATGTGCGAATTAGAGGCTGAATCGTGCGAAAATGAGCATAATTCGTTCAAAACGAGCAAAATTGTTCATTGTGGTGTTGAATTGTGCTCAGTTACGATAACTTAACATGACTAGATAGTACAGAGTCGAATTACAGCGGATATGTGCGAATTAGAGGCTGAATCGTCCGAAAATGAGCATAATTCGTGCAAAACGAGCAAAATTGTTCATTGTGGTGTTGAATTGTGCTCAGATAGGATAACTTAACATAACTAGATAGTACAGAGTCGAATTACAGCGGATATGTGCGAATTAGAGGCAGAATCGTTCGAAAATGAGCAAAATTCGTTCAAAACGAGCAAAATTCGTGCAAAACGAGCAAAATTGTTCATTGTGGTGTTGAGTTGTGCTCAGATAGGATAACTTAACATAACTAGATAGTACAGAGTCGAATTACAGCGGATATGTGCGAATTAGAGGCTGAATTGTTCGAAAATGAGCAAAATTCGTTCAAAACGAGCAAAATTCGTGCAAAACGAGCAAAATTGTTCATTGTGGTGTTGAATTGTGCTCAGATAGGATAACTTAACATAACTAGATAGTACAGAGTCGAATTACAGCGGATATGTGCGAATTAGAGGCTGAATCGTGCGAAAATGAGCATAATTCGTTCAAAACGAGCAAAATTGTTCATTGCGGTGTTGAATTGTGCTCAGTTACGATAACTTAACATGACTAGATAGTACAGAGTCGAATTACAGCGGATATGTGCGAATTAGAGGCTGAATCGTGCGAAAATGAGCATAATTCGTGCAAAACGAGCAAAATTGTTCATTGTGGTGTTGAATTGTGCTCAGATAGGATAACTTAACATAACTAGATAGTACAGAGTCGAATTACAGCGGATATGTGCGAATTAGAGGCTGAATCGTTCGAAAATGAGCAAAATTCGTTCAAAACGAGCAAAATTCGTGCATAACGAGCAAAATTGTTCATTGTGGTGTTAAATTGTGCTCAGTTACGATAACTTAACATGACTAGATAGTACAGAGTCGAATTACAGCGGATATGTGCGAATTAGAGGCTGAATCGTGCGAAAATGAGCATAATTCGTTCAAAACGAGCAAAATTGTTCATTGTGGTGTTGAATTGTGCTCAGTTACGATAACTTAACATGACTAGATAGTACAGAATCGAATTACAGCGGATATGTGCGAATTAGAGGCTGAATCGTTCGAAAATGTGCAAAATTCGTTCAAGACGAGCAAAATTCGTGCAAAACGAGCAAAATTGTTCATTGCGGTGTTGAATTGTGCTCAGTTACGATAACTTAACATGACTAGATAGTACAGAGTCGAATTACAGCGGATATGTGCGAATTAGAGGCTGAATCGTGCGAAAATGAGCATAATTCGTGCAAAACGAGCAAAATTGTTCATTGCGGTGTCGAATTGTGCTCAGATAAGATAACTTAACATAACTAGATAGTACAGAGTCGAATTACAGCGGATATGTGCGAATTAGAGGCTGAATCGTGCGAAAATGAGCATAATTCGTTCAAAACGTGCAAAATTGTTCATTGTGGTGTTGAATTGTGCTCAGTTACGATAACTTAACATGACTAGATAGTACAGAGTCGAATTACAGCGGATATGTGCGAATTAGAGGCTGAATCGTGCGAAAATGAGCATAATTCGTTCAAAACGAGCAAAATTGTTCATTGTGGTGTTGAATTGTGCTCAGATAGGATAACTTAACATAACTAGATAGTACAGTGTCGAATTACAGCGGATATGTGCGAATTAGAGGCTGAATCGTCCGAAAATGAGCATAATTCGTGCAAAACGAGCAAAATTGTTCATTGTGGTGTTGAATTGTGCTCAGATAGGATAACTTAACATAACTAGATAGTACAGAGTCGAATTACAGCGGATATGTGCGAATTAGAGGCTGAATCGTCCGAAAATGAGCATAATTCGTGCAAAACGAGCAAAATTGTTCATTGTGGTGTTGAATTGTGCTCAGATAGGATAACTTAACATAACTAGATAGTACAGAGTCGAATTACAGCGGATATGTGCGAATTAGAGGCAGAATCGTTCGAAAATGAGCAAAATTCGTTCAAAACGAGCAAAATTCGTGCAAAACGAGCAAAATTGTTCATTGTGGTGTTGAGTTGTGCTCAGATAGGATAACTTAACATAACTAGATAGTACAGAGTCGAATTACAGCGGATATGTGCGAATTAGAGGCTGAATTGTTCGAAAATGAGCAAAATTCGTTCAAAACGAGCAAAATTCGTGCAAAACGAGCAAAATTGTTGATTGTGGTGTTGAATTGTGCTCAGATAGGATAACTTAACATAACTAGATAGTACAGAGTCGAATTACAGCGGATATGTGCGAATTAGAGGCTGAATCGTGCGAAAATGAGCATAATTCGTTCAAAACGAGCAAAATTGTTCATTGCGGTGTTGAATTGTGCTCAGTTACGATAACTTAACATGACTAGATAGTACAGAGTCGAATTACAGCGGATATGTGCGAATTAGAGGCTGAATCGTGCGAAAATGAGCATAATTCGTGCAAAACGAGCAAAATTGTTCATTGTGGTGTTGAATTGTGCTCAGATAGGATAACTTAACATAACTAGATAGTACAGAGTCGAATTACAGCGGATATGTGCGAATTAGAGGCTGAATCGTTCGAAAATGAGCAAAATTCGTTCAAAACGAGCAAAATTCGTGCATAACGAGCAAAATTGTTCATTGTGGTGTTAAATTGTGCTCAGTTACGATAACTTAACATGACTAGATAGTACAGAGTCGAATTACAGCGGATATGTGCGAATTAGAGGCTGAATCGTGCGAAAATGAGCATAATTCGTGCAAAACGAGCAAAATTGTTCATTGTGGTGTCGAATTGTGCTCAGATAGGATAACTTAACATAACTAGATAGTAAAGAGTCGAATTACAGCGGATATGTGCGAATTAGAGGCTGAATCGTGCGAAAATGATCATAATTCGTGCAAAACGAGCAAAATTGTTCATTGTGGTGTCGAATTGTGCTCAGATAGGATAACTTAACATAACTAGATAGTACAGAGTCGAATTACAGCGGATATGTGCGAATTAGAGGCTGAATCGTGCGAAAATGAGCATAATTCGTTCAAATCGAGCAAAATTGTTCATTGTGGTGTTGAATTGTGCTCAGTTACGATAACTTAACATGACTGGATAGTACAGAGTCGAATTACAGCGGATATGTGCGAATTAGAGGCTGAATCGTGCGAAAATGAGCATAATTCGTTCAAAACGAGCAAAATTGTTCATTGTGGTGTTGAATTGTGCTCAGTTACGATAACTTAACATGACTAGATAGTACAGAGTCGAATTAAAGCGGATATGTGTGAATTAGAGGCTGAATCGTGCGAAAATGAGCATAATTCGTTCAAAACGAGCAAAATTGTTCATTGTGGTGTCGAATTGTGCTCAGATAGGATAACTTAACATAACTAGATAGTACAGAGTCGAATTACAGCGGATATGTGCGAATTAGAGGCTGAATCGTCCGAAAATGAGCATAATTCGTGCAAAACGAGCAAAATTGTTCATTGTGGTGTTGAATTGTGCTCAGATAGGATAACTTAACATAACTAGATAGTACAGAGTCGAATTACAGCGGATATGTGCGAATTAGAGGCAGAATCGTTCGAAAATGAGCAAAATTCGTGCAAAACGAGCAAAATTGTTCATTGTGGTGTTGAGTTGTGCTCAGATAGGATAACTTAACATAACTAGATAGTACAGAGTCGAATTACAGCGGATATGTGCGAATTAGAGGCTGAATTGTTCGAAAATGAGCAAAATTCGTTCAAAACGAGCAAAATTCGTGCAAAACGAGCAAAATTGTTCATTGTGGTGTTGAATTGTGCTCAGATAGGATAACTTAACATAACTAGATAGTACAGAGTCGAATTACAGCGGATATGTGCGAATTAGAGGCTGAATCGTGCGAAAATGAGCATAATTCGTTCAAAACGAGCAAAATTGTTCATTGCGGTGTTGAATTGTGCTCAGTTACGATAACTTAACATGACTAGATAGTACAGAGTCGAATTGCATCTGATATGTGCGAATTAGAGGCTGAATCGTGCGAAAATGAGCATAATTCGTGCAAAACGAGCAAAATTGTTCGTAGTGGTGTTGAATTGTGCTCTGATAGGATAACTTAACATAAGTAGATAGTACAGAGTCGAATTACAGCGGATATGTGCGAATTAGAGGCTGAATCGTTCGAAAATGAGCAAAATTCGTTCAAAACGAGCAAAATTGTTCATTGCGGTGTTGAATTGTGCTCAGTTACGATAACTTAACATGACTAGATAGTACAGAGTCGAATTACAGCGGATATGTGCGAATTAGAGGCTGAATCGTCCGAAAATGAGCATAATTCGTGCAAAACGAGCAAAATTGTTCATTGTGGTGTTGAATTGTGCTCAGATAGAATAACTTAACATAACTAGATAGTACAGAGTCGAATTACAGCGGATATGTGCGAATTAGAGGCTGAATCGTCCGAAAATGAGCATAATTCGTGCAAAACGAGCAAAATTGTTCATTGTGGTGTTGAATTGTGCTCAGATAGGATAACTTAACATAACTAGATAGTACAGAGTCGAATTACAGCGGATATGTGCGAATTAGAGGCAGAATCGTTCGAAAATGAGCAAAATTCGTTCAAAACGAGTAAAATTCGTGCAAAACGAGCAAAATTGTTCATTGTGGTGTTGAGTTGTGCTCAGATAGGATAACTTAACATAACTAGATAGTACAGAGTCGAATTACAGCGGATATGTGCGAATTAGAGGCTGAATTGTTCGAAAATGAGCAAAATTCGTTCAAAACGAGCAAAATTCGTGCAAAACGAGCAAAATTGTTCATTGTGGTGTTGAATTGTGCTCAGATAGGATAACTTAACATAACTAGATAGTACAGAGTCGAATTACAGCGGATATGTGCGAATTAGAGGCTGAATCGTGCGAAAATGAGCATAATTCGTTCAAAACGAGCAAAATTGTTCATTGTGGTGTTGAATTGTGCTCAGTTACGATAACTTAACATGACTAGATAGTACAGAGTCGAATTACAGCGGATATGTGCGAATTAGAGGCTGAATCGTGCGAAAATGAGCATAATTCGTTCAAAACGAGCAAAATTGTTCATTGTGGTGTTGAATTGTGCTCAGTTACGATAACTTAACATGACTAGATAGTACAGAGTCGAATTACAGCGGATATGTGCGAATTAGAGGCTGAATCGTGCGAAAATGAGCATAATTCGTTCAAAACGAGCAAAATTGTTCATTGTGGTGTTGAATTGTGCTCAGTTACGATAACTTAACATGACTAGATAGTACAGAGTCGAATTAAAGCGGATATGTGTGAATTAGAGGCTGAATCGTGCGAAAATGAGCATAATTCGTTCAAAACGAGCAAAATTGTTCATTGTGGTGTCGAATTGTGCTCAGATAGGATAACTTAACATAACTAGATAGTACAGAGTCGAATTACAGCGGATATGTGCGAATTAGAGGCTGAATCGTCCGAAAATGAGCATAATTCGTGCAAAACGAGCAAAATTGTTCATTGTGGTGTTGAATTGTGCTCAGATAGGATAACTTAACATAACTAGATAGTACAGAGTCGAATTACAGCGGATATGTGCGAATTAGAGGCAGAATCGTTCGAAAATGAGCAAAATTCGTGCAAAACGAGCAAAATTGTTCATTGTGGTGTTGAGTTGTGCTCAGATAGGATAACTTAACATAACTAGATAGTACAGAGTCGAATTACAGCGGATATGTGCGAATTAGAGGCTGAATTGTTCGAAAATGAGCAAAATTCGTTCAAAACGAGCAAAATTCGTGCAAAACGAGCAAAATTGTTCATTGTGGTGTTGAATTGTGCTCAGATAGGATAACTTAACATAACTAGATAGTACAGAGTCGAATTACAGCGGATATGTGCGAATTAGAGGCTGAATCGTGCGAAAATGAGCATAATTCGTTCAAAACGAGCAAAATTGTTCATTGCGGTGTTGAATTGTGCTCAGTTACGATAACTTAACATGACTAGATAGTACAGAGTCGAATTGCATCTGATATGTGCGAATTAGAGGCTGAATCGTGCGAAAATGAGCATAATTCGTGCAAAACGAGCAAAATTGTTCGTAGTGGTGTTGAATTGTGCTCTGATAGGATAACTTAACATAAGTAGATAGTACAGAGTCGAATTACAGCGGATATGTGCGAATTAGAGGCTGAATCGTTCGAAAATGAGCAAAATTCGTTCAAAACGAGCAAAATTGTTCATTGCGGTGTTGAATTGTGCTCAGTTACGATAACTTAACATGACTAGATAGTACAGAGTCGAATTACAGCGGATATGTGCGAATTAGAGGCTGAATCGTCCGAAAATGAGCATAATTCGTGCAAAACGAGCAAAATTGTTCATTGTGGTGTTGAATTGTGCTCAGATAGAATAACTTAACATAACTAGATAGTACAGAGTCGAATTACAGCGGATATGTGCGAATTAGAGGCAGAATCGTTCGAAAATGAGCAAAATTCGTTCAAAACGAGTAAAATTCGTGCAAAACGAGCAAAATTGTTCATTGTGGTGTTGAGTTGTGCTCAGATAGGATAACTTAACATAACTAGATAGTACAGAGTCGAATTACAGCGGATATGTGCGAATTAGAGGCTGAATTGTTCGAAAATGAGCAAAATTCGTTCAAAACGAGCAAAATTCGTGCAAAACGAGCAAAATTGTTCATTGTGGTGTTGAATTGTGCTCAGATAGGATAACTTAACATAACTAGATAGTACAGAGTCGAATTACAGCGGATATGTGCGAATTAGAGGCTGAATCATGCGAAAATGAGCATAATTCGTTCAAAACGAGCAAAATTGTTCATTGCGGTGTTGAATTGTGCTCAGTTACGATAACTTAACATGACTAGATAGTACAGAGTCGAATTACAGCGGATATGTGCGAATTAGAGGCTGAATCGTGCGAAAATGAGCATAATTCGTGCAAAACGAGCAAAATTGTTCATTGTGGTGTTGAATTGTGCTCAGATAGGATAACTTAACATAACTAGATAGTACAGAGTCGAATTACAGCGGATATGTGCGAATTAGAGGCTGAATCGTTCGAAAATGAGCAAAATTCGTTCAAAACGAGCAAAATTCGTGCATAACGAGCAAAATTGTTCATTGTGGTGTTAAATTGTGCTCAGTTACGATAACTTAACATGACTAGATAGTACAGAGTCGAATTACAGCGGATATGTGCGAATTAGAGGCTGAATCGTGCGAAAATGAGCATAATTCGTGCAAAACGAGCAAAATTGTTCATTGTGGTGTCGAATTGTGCTCAGATAGGATAACTTAACATAACTAGATAGTACAGAGTCGAATTACAGCGGATATGTGCGAATTAGAGGCTGAATCGTGCGAAAATGAGCATAATTCGTTCAAAACGAGCAAAATTGTTCATTGTGGTGTTGAATTGTGCTCAGTTACGATAACTTAACATGACTGGATAGTACAGAGTCGAATTACAGCGGATATGTGCGAATTAGAGGCTGAATCGTGCGAAAATGAGCATAATTCGTTCAAAACGAGCAAAATTGTTCATTGTGGTGTTGAATTGTGCTCAGTTACGATAACTTAACATGACTAGATAGTACAGAGTCGAATTACAGCGGATATGTGCGAATTAGAGGCTGAATCGTGCGAAAATGAGCATAATTCGTTCAAAACGAGCAAAATTGTTCATTGTGGTGTTGAATTGTGCTCAGTTACGATAACTTAACATGACTAGATAGTACAGAGTCGAATTACAGCGGATATGTGCGAATTAGAGGCTGAATCGTGCGAAAATGAGCATAATTCGTTCAAAACGAGCAAAATTCGTGCAAAACGAGCAAAATTGTTCATTGGCGTGTTGAATTGTGCTCAGATAGGATAACTTAACATAACTAGATAGTACAGAGTCGAATTACAGCGGATATGTGCGAATTAGAGGCTGAATCGTCCGAAAATGAGCATAATTCGTGCAAAACGAGCAAAATTGTTCATTGCGGTGTTGAATTGTGCTCAGTTACGATAACTTAACATGACTAGATAGTACAGAGTCGAATTGCATCTGATATGTGCGAATTAGAGGCTGAATCGTGCGAAAATGAGCATAATTCGTGCAAAACGAGCAAAATTGTTCGTAGTGGTGTTGAATTGTGCTCTGATAGGATAACTTAACATAACTAGATAGTACAGAGTCGAATTACAGCGGATATGTGCGAATTAGAGGCTGAATCGTGCGAAAATGAGCATAATTCGTTCAAAACGAGCAAAATTCGTGCAAAACGAGCAAAATTGTTCATTGGCGTGTTGAATTGTGCTCAGATAGGATAACTTAACATAACTAGATAGTACAGAGTCGAATTACAGCGGATATGTGCGAATTAGAGGCTGAATCGTGCGAAAATGAGCATAATTCGTTCAAAACGAGCAAAATTGTTCATTGCGGTGTTGAATTGTGCTCAGTTACGATAACTTAACATGACTAGATAGTACAGAGTCGAATTGCATCTGATATGTGCGAATTAGAGGCTGAATCGTGCGAAAATGAGCATAATTCGTGCAAAACGAGCAAAATTGTTCGTAGTGGTGTTGAATTGTGCTCTGATAGGATAACTTAACATAAGTAGATAGTACAGAGTCGAATTACAGCGGATATGTGCGAATTAGAGGCTGAATCGTTCGAAAATGAGCAAAATTCGTTCAAAACGAGCAAAATTGTTCATTGCGGTGTTGAATTGTGCTCAGTTACGATAACTTAACATGACTAGATAGTACAGAGTCGAATTACAGCGGATATGTGCGAATTAGAGGCTGAATCGTCCGAAAATGAGCATAATTCGTGCAAAACGAGCAAAATTGTTCATTGTGGTGTTGAATTGTGCTCAGATAGAATAACTTAACATAACTAGATAGTACAGAGTCGAATTACAGCGGATATGTGCGAATTAGAGGCAGAATCGTTCGAAAATGAGCAAAATTCGTTCAAAACGAGTAAAATTCGTGCAAAACGAGCAAAATTGTTCATTGTGGTGTTGAGTTGTGCTCAGATAGGATAACTTAACATAACTAGATAGTACAGAGTCGAATTACAGCGGATATGTGCGAATTAGAGGCTGAATTGTTCGAAAATGAGCAAAATTCGTTCAAAACGAGCAAAATTCGTGCAAAACGAGCAAAATTGTTCATTGTGGTGTTGAATTGTGCTCAGATAGGATAACTTAACATAACTAGATAGTACAGAGTCGAATTACAGCGGATATGTGCGAATTAGAGGCTGAATCATGCGAAAATGAGCATAATTCGTTCAAAACGAGCAAAATTGTTCATTGCGGTGTTGAATTGTGCTCAGTTACGATAACTTAACATGACTAGATAGTACAGAGTCGAATTACAGCGGATATGTGCGAATTAGAGGCTGAATCGTGCGAAAATGAGCATAATTCGTGCAAAACGAGCAAAATTGTTCATTGTGGTGTTGAATTGTGCTCAGATAGGATAACTTAACATAACTAGATAGTACAGAGTCGAATTACAGCGGATATGTGCGAATTAGAGGCTGAATCGTTCGAAAATGAGCAAAATTCGTTCAAAACGAGCAAAATTCGTGCATAACGAGCAAAATTGTTCATTGTGGTGTTAAATTGTGCTCAGTTACGATAACTTAACATGACTAGATAGTACAGAGTCGAATTACAGCGGATATGTGCGAATTAGAGGCTGAATCGTGCGAAAATGAGCATAATTCGTGCAAAACGAGCAAAATTGTTCATTGTGGTGTCGAATTGTGCTCAGATAGGATAACTTAACATAACTAGATAGTACAGAGTCGAATTACAGCGGATATGTGCGAATTAGAGGCTGAATCGTGCGAAAATGAGCATAATTCGTTCAAAACGAGCAAAATTGTTCATTGTGGTGTTGAATTGTGCTCAGTTACGATAACTTAACATGACTGGATAGTACAGAGTCGAATTACAGCGGATATGTGCGAATTAGAGGCTGAATCGTGCGAAAATGAGCATAATTCGTTCAAAACGAGCAAAATTGTTCATTGTGGTGTTGAATTGTGCTCAGTTACGATAACTTAACATGACTAGATAGTACAGAGTCGAATTGCATCTGATATGTGCGAATTAGAGGCTGAATCGTGCGAAAATGAGCATAATTCGTTCAAAACGAGCAAAATTGTTCGTAGTGGTGTTGAATTGTGCTCTGATAGGATAACTTAACATAACTAGATAGTACAGAGTCGAATTACAGCGGATATGTGCGAATTAGAGGCTGAATCGTGCGAAAATGAGCATAATTCGTTCAAAACGAGCAAAATTCGTGCAAAACGAGCAAAATTGTTCATTGGCGTGTTGAATTGTGCTCAGATAGGATAACTTAACATAACTAGATAGTACAGAGTCGAATTACAGCGGATATGTCCGAATTAGAGGCTGAATCGTGCGAAAATGAGCATAATTCGTTCAAAACGAGCAAAATTCGTGCAAAACGAGCAAAATTGCTCATTGTGGTGTTGAGTTGTGCTCAGATAGGATAACTTAACATAACTAGATAGTACAGAGTCGAATTACAGCGGATATGTGCGAATTAGAGGCAGAATCGTTCGAAAATGAGCAAAATTCGTTCAAAACGAGCAAAATTCGTGCAAAACGAGCAAAATTGTTCATTGTGGTGTTGAGTTGTGCTCAGATAGGATAACTTAACATAACTAGATAGTACAGAGTCGAATTACAGCGGATATGTGCGAATTAGAGGCTGAATTGTTCGAAAATGAGCAAAATTCGTTCAAAACGAGCAAAATTCGTGCAAAACGAGCAAAATTGTTCATTGTGGTGTTGAATTGTGCTCAGATAGGATAACTTAACATAACTAGATAGTACAGAGTCGAATTACAGCGGATATGTGCGAATTAGAGGCTGAATCGTGCGAAAATGAGCATAATTCGTTCAAAACGAGCAAAATTGTTCATTGCGGTGTTGAATTGTGCTCAGTTACGATAACTTAACATGACTAGATAGTACAGAGTCGAATTACAGCGGATATGTGCGAATTAGAGGCTGAATCGTCCGAAAATGAGCATAATTCGTGCAAGACGAGCAAAATTGCTCATTGTGGTGTTGAATTGTGCTCTGATAGGATAACTTAACATAAGTAGATAGTACAGAGTCGAATTACAGCGGATATGTGCGAATTAGAGGCTGAATCGTTCGAAAATGAGCAAAATTCGTTCAAAACGAGCAAAATTGTTCATTGCGGTGTTGAATTGTGCTCAGTTACGATAACTTAACATGACTAGATAGTACAGAGTCGAATTACAGCGGATATGTGCGAATTAGAGGCTGAATCGTCCGAAAATGAGCATAATTCGTTCAAAACGAGCAAAATTGTTCATTGTGGTGCTGAATTGTGCTCAGATAGAATAACTTAACATAACTAGATAGTACAGAGTCGAATTACAGCGGATATGTGCGAATTAGAGGCTGAATCGTTCGAAAATGAGCAAAATTCGTTCAAAACGAGCATAATTCGTTCAAAACGAGCAAAATTGTTCATTGTGGTGTTGAACTGTGCTCAGTTACGATAACTTAACATGACTAGATAGTACAGAGTCGAATTACAGCGGATATGTGCGAATTAGGGGCAGAATCGTTCGAAAATGAGCAAAATTCGTTCAAAACGAGCAAAATTCGTGCAAAACGAGCAAAATTGTTCATTGTGGTGTTGAGTTGTGCTCAGATAGGATAACTTAACATAACTAGATAGTACAGAGTCGAATTACAGCGGATATGTGCGAATTAGAGGCTGAATCGTTCGAAAATGAGCAAAATTCGTTCAAAACGAGCAAAATTCGTGCAAAACGAGCAAAATTGTTCATTGGCGTGTTGAATTGTGCTCAGATAGGACAACTTAACATAACTAGATAGTACAGAGTCGAATTACAGCGGATATGTGCGAATTAGAGGCTGAATCGTGCGAAAATGATCATAATTCGTGCAAAACGAGCAAAATTGTTCATTGTGGTGTCGAATTGTGCTCAGATAGGATAACTTAACATAACTAGATAGTACAGAGTCGAATTACAGCGGATATGTGCGAATTAGAGGCTGAATCGTGCGAAAATGAGCATAATTCGTTCAAAACGAGCAAAATTTTTCATTGTGGTGTTGAATTGTGCTCAGTTACGATAACTTAACATGACTAGATAGTACAGAGTCGAATTACAGCGGATATGTGCGAATTAGAGGCTGAATCGTGCGAAAATGAGCATAATTCGTTCAAAACGAGCAAAATTGTTCATTGTGGTGTTGAATTGTGCTCAGTTACGATAACTTAACATGACTAGATAGTACAGAGTCGAATTACAGCGGATATGTGCGAATTAGAGGCTGAATCGTGCGAAAATGAGCATAATTCATTCAAAACGAGCAAAATTGTCCATTGTGGTGTTGAATTGTGCTCAGTTACGATAACTTAACATGACTAGATAGTACAGAGTCGAATTACAGCGGATATGTGCGAATTAGAGGCTGAATCGTGCGAAAATGAGCATAATTCGTTCAAAACGAGCAAAATTGTTCATTGTGGTGTTGAATTGTGCTCAGATAGGATAACTTAACATAACTAGATAGTACAGAGTCGAATTACAGCGGATTTGTGCGAATTAGAGTCTGAATCGTTCGAAAATGAGCAAAATTCGTTCAAAACGAGCATAATTCGTTCAAAACGAGCAAAATTGTTCATTGTGGTGTTGAATTGTGCTCAGTTACGATAACTTAACATGACTAGATAGTACAGAGTCGAATTACAGCGGATATGTGCGAATTAGAGGCTGAATCGTGCGAAAATGAGCATAATTCGTGCAAAACTAGCAAAATTGTTCATTGTGGTGTTGAATTGTGCTCAGATAGGATAACTTAACATAACTAGATAGTACAGAGTCGAATTACAGCGGATATGTGCGAATTAGAGGCTGAATCGTTCGAAAATGAGCAAAATTCGTTCAAAACGAGCAAAATTCGTGCAAAACGAGCAAAATTGTTCATTGTGGTGTTGAATTGTGCTCAGATAGGATAACTTAACATAAGTAGATAGTACAGAGTCGAGTTACAGCGGATATGTGCGAATTAGAGGCCGAATCGTTCGAAAATGTGCAAAATTCGTTCAAAACGAGCAAAATTCGTGCAAAACGAGCAAAATTGTTCATTGTGGTGTTGAATTGTGCTCAGATAGGATAACTTAACATAACTAGATAGTACAGAGTCGAATTACAGCGGATATGTGCGAATTAGAGGCTGAATCGTTCGAAAATGAGCAAAATTCGTTCAAAAGGAGCAAAATTGTTCATTGTGGTGTTGAATTGTGCTCAGTTACGATAACTTAACATGACTAGATAGTACAGAGTCGAATTACAGCGGATATGTGCGAATTAGAGGCTGAATCGTGCGAAAATGAGCATAATTCGTGCAAAACGAGCAAAATTGTTCATTGTGGTGTCGAATTGTGCTCAGATAGGATAACTTAACATAACTAGATAGTACAGAGTCGAATTACAGCGGATATGTGCGAATTAGAGGCTGAATCGTCCGAAAATGGGCATAATTCGTTCAAAACGAGCAAAATTGTTCATTGTGGTGTTGAATTGTGCTCAGTTACGATAACTTAACATGACTAGATAGTACAGAGTCGAATTACAGCGGATATTTGCGAATTAGAGGCTGAATCGTGCGAAAATGAGCATAATTCGTTCAAAACGAGCAAAATTGTTCATTGTGGTGTTGAATTGTGCTCAGATAGGATAACTTAACATAACTAGATAGTACAGAGTCGAATTACAGCGGATATGCGCGAATTAGAGTCTGAATCGTTCGAAAATGAGCAAAATTCGTTCAAAACGAGCATAATTCGTTCAAAACGAGCAAAATTGTTCATTGTGGTGTTGAACTGTGCTCAGTTACGATAACTTAACATGACTAGATAGTACAGAGTCGAATTACAGCGGATATGTGCGAATTAGAGGCTGAATCGTGCGAAAATGAGCATAATTCGTGCAAAACTATCAAAATTGTTCATTGTGGTGTTGAATTGTGCTCAGATAGGATAACTTAACATAACTAGATAGTACAGAGTCGAATTACAGCGGATATGTGCGAATTAGAGGCTGAATCGTTCGAAAATGAGCAAAATTCGTTCAAAACGAGCAAAATTCGTGCAAAACGAGCAAAATTGTTCATTGTGGTGTTGAATTGTGCTCAGATAGGATAACTTAACATAACTAGATAGTACAGAGTCGAATTACAGCGGATATGTGCGAATTAGAGGCTGAATCGTTCGAAAATGAGCAAAATTCGTTCAAAAGGAGCAAAATTGTTCATTGTGGTGTCGAATTGTGCTCAGTTACGATAACTTAACATGACTAGATAGTACAGAGTCGAATTACAGCGGATATGTGCGAATTAGAGGCTGAATCGTGCGAAAATGAGCATAATTCGTGCAAAACGAGCAAAATTGTTCATTGTGGTGTCGAATTGTGCTCAGATAGGATAACTTACCATAACTAGATAGTACAGAGTCGAGTTACAGCGGATATGTGCGAATTAGAGGCTGAATCGTGCGAAAATGAGCATAATTCGTTCAAAACGAGCAAAATTGTTCATTGTGGTGTTGAATTGTGCTCAGTTACGATAACTTAACATGACTAGATAGTACAGAGTCGAATTACAGCGGATATGTGCGAATTAGAGGCTGAATCGTGCGAAAATGAGCATAATTCGTGCAAAACGAGCAAAATTGTTCATTGTGGTGTCGAATTGTGCTCAGATAGGATAACTTAACATAACTAGATAGTACAGAGTCGAATTACAGCGGATATGTGCGAATTAGAGGCTGAATCGTCCGAAAATGGGCATAATTCGTTCAAAACGAGCAAAATTGTTCATTGTGGTGTTGAATTGTGCTCAGTTACGATAACTTAACATGACTAGATAGTACAGAGTCGAATTACAGCGGATATTTGCGAATTAGAGGCTGAATCGTGCGAAAATGAGCATAATTCGTTCAAAACGAGCAAAATTGTTCATTGTGGTGTTGAATTGTGCTCAGATAGGATAACTTAACATAACTAGATAGTACAGAGTCGAATTACAGCGGATATGTGCGAATTAGAGGCTGAATCGTGCGAAAATGAGCATAATTCGTTCAAAACGAGCAAAATTGTTCATTGTGGTGTTGAATTGTGCTCAGTTACGATAACTTAACATGACTAGATAGTACAGAGTCGAATTACAGCGGATATGTGCGAATTAGAGGCTGAATCGTGCGAAAATGAGCATAATTCGTGCAAAACGAGCAAAATTGTTCATTGTGGTGTTGAATTGTGCTCAGATAGGATAACTTAACATAACTAGATAGTACAGAGTCGAATTACACAACGGATATGTGCGAATTAGAGGCAGAATCGTTCGAAAATGAGCAAAATTCGTTCAAAACGAGCAAAATTGTTCATTGTGG
Organism: Megachile rotundata; assembly: GCF_050947335.1. Classification (NCBI taxonomy): domain Eukaryota; kingdom Metazoa; phylum Arthropoda; class Insecta; order Hymenoptera; family Megachilidae; genus Megachile; species Megachile rotundata. Next base: position 40,332 of record NW_027474302.1, on the reverse strand, counting down.
TGTTGAGTTGTGCTCAGATAGGATAACTTAACATAACTAGATAGTACAGAGTCGAATTACAGCGGGTATGTGCGAATTAGAGGCTGAATCGTTCGAAAATGAGGAAAATTCGTTCAAAACGAGCAAAATTCGTGCAAAACGAGCAAAATTGTTCATTGTCGTGTTGAATTGTGCTCAGATAGGATAACTTAACATAACTAGATAGTACAGAGTCGAATTACAGCGGATATGTGCGAATTAGAGGCTGAATCGTGCGAAAATGAGCATAATTCGTTCAAAACGAGCAAAATTGTTCATTGTGGTGTTGAATTGTGCTCAGTTACGATAACTTAACATGACTAGATAGTACAGGGTCGAATTACAGCGGATATGTGCGAATTAGAGGCTGAATCGTGCGAAAATGAGCATAATTCGTTCAAAACGAGCAAAATTGTTCATTGTGGTGTCGAATTGTGCTCAGATAGGATAACTTAACATAACTAGATAGTACAGAGTCGAATTACAGCGGATATGTGCGAATTAGAGGCTGAATCGTGCGAAAATGAGCATAATTCGTTCAAAACGAGCAAAATTGTTCATTGTGGTGTTGAATTGTGCTCAGTTACGATAACTTAACATGACTAGATAGTACAGGGTCGAATTACAGCGGATATGTGCGAATTAGAGGCTGAATCGTGCGAAAATGAGCATAATTCGTTCAAAACGAGCAAAATTGTTCATTGTGGTGTCGAATTGTGCTCAGATAGGATAACTTAACATAACTAGATAGTACAGAGTCGAATTACAGCGGATATGTGCGAATTAGAGGCTGAATCGTTCGAAAATGAGCAAAATTCGTTCAAAACGAGCAAGATTGTTCATTGTGGTGTTGAATTGTGCTCAGTTACGATAACTTAACATGACTAGATAGTACAGAGTCGAATTACAGCGGATATGTGCGAATTAGAGGCTGAATCATGCGAAAATGAGCATAATTCGTGCAAAACGAGCAAAATTGTTCATTGTGGTGTTGAATTGTGCTCAGATAGGATAACTTAACATAACTAGATAGTACAGAGTCGAATTACACAACGGATATGTGCGAATTAGAGGCAGAATCGTTCGAAAATGAGCAAAATTCGTTCAAAACGAGCAAAATTCGTGCAAAACGAGCAAAATTGTTCATTGTGGTGTTGAGTTGTGCTCAGATAGGATAACTTAACATAACTAGATAGTACAGAGTCGAATTACAGCGGGTATGTGCGAATTAGAGGCTGAATCGTTCGAAAATGAGGAAAATTCGTTCAAAACGAGCAAAATTCGTGCAAAACGAGCAAAATTGTTCATTGTGGTGTTGAATTGTGCTCAGATAGGATAACTTAACATAACTAGATAGTACAGAGTCGAATTACACAACGGATATGTGCGAATTAGAGGCAGAATCGTTCGAAAATGAGCAAAATTCGTTCAAAACGAGCAAAATTGTTCATTGTGGTGTTGAGTTGTGCTCAGATAGGATAACTTAACATAACTAGATAGTACAGAGTCGAATTACAGCGGGTATGTGCGAATTAGAGGCTGAATCGTTCGAAAATGAGGAAAATTCGTTCAAAACGAGCAAAATTCGTGCAAAACGAGCAAAATTGTTCATTGTCGTGTTGAATTGTGCTCAGATAGGATAACTTAACATAACTAGATAGTACAGAGTCGAATTACAGCGGATATGTGCGAATTAGAGGCTGAATCGTGCGAAAATGAGCATAATTCGTTCAAAACGAGCAAAATTGTTCATTGTGGTGTTGAATTGTGCTCAGTTACGATAACTTAACATGACTAGATAGTACAGGGTCGAATTACAGCGGATATGTGCGAATTAGAGGCTGAATCGTGCGAAAATGAGCATAATTCGTTCAAAACGAGCAAAATTGTTCATTGTGGTGTCGAATTGTGCTCAGATAGGATAACTTAACATAACTAGATAGTACAGAGTCGAATTACAGCGGATATGTGCGAATTAGAGGCTGAATCGTGCGAAAATGAGCATAATTCGTTCAAAACGAGCAAAATTGTTCATTGTGGTGTTGAATTGTGCTCAGTTACGATAACTTAACATGACTAGATAGTACAGGGTCGAATTACAGCGGATATGTGCGAATTAGAGGCTGAATCGTGCGAAAATGAGCATAATTCGTTCAAAACGAGCAAAATTGTTCATTGTGGTGTCGAATTGTGCTCAGATAGGATAACTTAACATAACTAGATAGTACAGAGTCGAATTACAGCGGATATGTGCGAATTAGAGGCTGAATCGTTCGAAAATGAGCAAAATTCGTTCAAAACGAGCAAGATTGTTCATTGTGGTGTTGAATTGTGCTCAGTTACGATAACTTAACATGACTAGATAGTACAGAGTCGAATTACAGCGGATATGTGCGAATTAGAGGCTGAATCATGCGAAAATGAGCATAATTCGTGCAAAACGAGCAAAATTGTTCATTGTGGTGTTGAATTGTGCTCAGATAGGATAACTTAACATAACTAGATAGTACAGAGTCGAATTACACAACGGATATGTGCGAATTAGAGGCAGAATCGTTCGAAAATGAGCAAAATTCGTTCAAAACGAGCAAAATTCGTGCAAAACGAGCAAAATTGTTCATTGTGGTGTTGAGTTGTGCTCAGATAGGATAACTTAACATAACTAGATAGTACAGAGTCGAATTACAGCGGGTATGTGCGAATTAGAGGCTGAATCGTTCGAAAATGAGGAAAATTCGTTCAAAACGAGCAAAATTCGTGCAAAACGAGCAAAATTGTTCATTGTCGTGTTGAATTGTGCTCAGATAGGATAACTTAACATAACTAGATAGTACAGAGTCGAATTACAGCGGATATGTGCGAATTAGAGGCTGAATCGTGCGAAAATGAGCATAATTCGTTCAAAACGAGCAAAATTGTTCATTGTGGTGTTGAATTGTGCTCAGTTACGATAACTTAACATGACTAGATAGTACAGAGTCGTATTACAGCGGATATGTGCGAATTAGAGGCTGAATCGTGCGAAAATGAGCATAATTCGTTCAAAACGAGCAAAATTGTTCATTGTGGTGTTGAATTGTGCTCAGTTACGATAACTTAAGATGACTAGATAGTACAGAGTCGAATTACAGCGGATATGTGCGAATTAGAGGCTGAATCGTGCGAAAATGAGCATAATTTGTTCAAAACGAGCAAAATTCGTGCAAAACGAGCAAAATTGTTCATTGGCGTGTTGAATTGTGCTCAGATAGGATAACTTAACATAACTAGATAGTACAGAGTCGAATTACAGCGGATATGTGCGAATTAGAGGCTGAATCGTCCGAAAATGAGCATAATTCGTGCAAAACGAGCAAAATTGTTCATTGTGGTGTTGAATTGTGCTCAGATAGGATAACTTAACATAACTAGATAGTACAGAGTCGAATTACAGCGGATATGTGCGAATTAGAGGCAGAATCGTTCGAAAATGAGCAAAATTCGTTCAAAACGAGCAAAATTCGTGCAAAACGAGCAAAATTGTTCATTGTGGTGTTGAGTTGTGCTCAGATAGGATAACTTAACATAACTAGATAGTACAGAGTCGAATTACAGCGGATATGTGCGAATTAGAGGCTGAATCGTGCGAAAATGAGCATAATTCGTTCAAAACGAGCAAAATTGTTCATTGCGGTGTTGAATTGTGCTCAGTTACGATAACTTAACATGACTAGATAGTACAGAGTCGAATTACAGCGGATATGTGCGAATTAGAGGCTGAATCGTGCGAAAATGAGCATAATTCGTGCAAAACGAGCAAAATTGTTCATTGTGGTGTTGAATTGTGCTCAGATAGGATAACTTAACATAACTAGATAGTACAGAGTCGAATTACAGCGGATATGTGCGAATTAGAGGCTGAATCGTTCGAAAATGAGCAAAATTCGTTCAAAACGAGCAAAATTCGTGCATAACGAGCAAAATTGTTCATTGTGGTGTTAAATTGTGCTCAGTTACGATAACTTAACATGACTAGATAGTACAGAGTCGAATTACAGCGGATATGTGCGAATTAGAGGCTGAATCGTGCGAAAATGATCATAATTCGTGCAAAACGAGCAAAATTGTTCATTGTGGTGTCGAATTGTGCTCAGATAGGATAACTTAACATAACTAGATAGTACAGAGTCGAATTACAGCGGATATGTGCGAATTAGAGGCTGAATCGTGCGAAAATGAGCATAATTCGTTCAAAACGAGCAAAATTGTTCATTGTGGTGTTGAATTGTGCTCAGTTACGATAACTTAACATGACTGGATAGTACAGAGTCGAATTACAGCGGATATGTGCGAATTAGAGGCTGAATCGTGCGAAAATGAGCATAATTCGTTCAAAACGAGCAAAATTGTTCATTGTGGTGTTGAATTGTGCTCAGTTACGATAACTTAACATGACTAGATAGTACAGAGTCGAATTACAGCGGATATGTGCGAATTAGAGGCTGAATCGTGCGAAAATGAGCATAATTCGTTCAAAACGAGCAAAATTGTTCATTGTGGTGTTGAATTGTGCTCAGTTACGATAACTTAACATGACTAGATAGTACAGAGTCGAATTACAGCGGATATGTGCGAATTAGAGGCTGAATCGTGCGAAAATGAGCATAATTCGTTCAAAACGAGCAAAATTGTTCATTGTGGTGTTGAATTGTGCTCAGTTACGATAACTTAACATGACTAGATAGTACAGAGTCGAATTAAAGCTGATATGTGTGAATTAGAGGCTGAATCGTGCGAAAATGAGCATAATTCGTTCAAAACGAGCAAAATTGTTCATTGTGGTGTCGAATTGTGCTCAGATAGGATAACTTAACATAACTAGATAGTACAGAGTCGAATTACAGCGGATATGTGCGAATTAGAGGCTGAATCGTCCGAAAATGAGCATAATTCGTGCATAACGAGCAAAATTGTTCATTGTGGTGTTAAATTGTGCTCAGTTACGATAACTTAACATGACTAGATAGTACAGAGTCGAATTACAGCGGATATGTGCGAATTAGAGGCAGAATCGTTCGAAAATGAGCAAAATTCGTTCAAAACGAGCAAAATTCGTGCAAAACGAGCAAAATTGTTCATTGTGGTGTTGAGTTGTGCTCAGATAGGATAACTTAACATAACTAGATAGTACAGAGTCGAATTACAGCGGATATGTGCGAATTAGAGGCTGAATCGTTCGAAAATGAGCAAAATTCGTTCAAAACGAGCAAAATTCGTGCAAAACGAGCAAAATTGTTCATTGGCGTGTTGAAGTGTGCTCAGATAGGATAACTTAACATAACTAGATAGTACAGAGTCGAATTACAGCGGATATGTGCGAATTAGAGGCTGAATCGTGCGAAAATGATCATAATTCGTGCAAAACGAGCAAAATTGTTCATTGTGGTGTCGAATTGTGCTCAGATAGGATAACTTAACATAACTAGATAGTACAGAGTCGAATTACAGCGGATATGTGCGAATTAGAGGCTGAATCGTGCGAAAATGAGCATAATTCGTTCAAAACGAGCAAAATTTTTCATTGTGGTGTTGAATTGTGCTCAGTTACGATAACTTAACATGACTAGATAGTACAGAGTCGAATTACAGCGGATATGTGCGAATTAGAGGCTGAATCGTGCGAAAATGAGCATAATTCGTTCAAAACGAGCAAAATTGTTCATTGTGGTGTTGAATTGTGCTCAGTTACGATAACTTAACATGACTAGATAGTACAGAGTCGAATTACAGCGGATATGTGCGAATTAGAGGCTGAATCGTGCGAAAATGAGCATAATTCGTTCAAAACGAGCAAAATTGTCCATTGTGGTGTTGAATTGTGCTCAGTTACGATAACTTAACATGACTAGATAGTACAGAGTCGAATTACAGCGGATATGTGCGAATTAGAGGCTGAATCGTGCGAAAATGAGCATAATTCGTTCAAAACGAGCAAAATTGTTCATTGTGGTGTTGAATTGTGCTCAGATAGGATAACTTAACATAACTAGATAGTACAGAGTCGAATTACAGCGGATATGTGCGAATTAGAGTCTGAATCGTTCGAAAATGAGCAAAATTCGTTCAAAACGAGCATAATTCGTTCAAAACGAGCAAAATTGTTCATTGTGGTGTTGAATTGTGCTCAGTTACGATAACTTAACATGACTAGATAGTACAGAGTCGAATTACAGCGGATATGTGCGAATTAGAGGCTGAATCGTGCGAAAATGAGCATAATTCGTGCAAAACTAGCAAAATTGTTCATTGTGGTGTTGAATTGTGCTCAGATAGGATAACTTAACATAACTAGATAGTACAGAGTCGAATTACAGCGGATATGTGCGAATTAGAGGCTGAATCGTTCGAAAATGAGCAAAATTCGTTCAAAACGAGCAAAATTCGTGCAAAACGAGCAAAATTGTTCATTGTGGTGTTGAATTGTGCTCAGATAGGATAACTTAACATAAGTAGATAGTACAGAGTCGAGTTACAGCGGATATGTGCGAATTAGAGGCCGAATCGTTCGAAAATGTGCAAAATTCGTTCAAAACGAGCAAAATTCGTGCAAAACGAGCAAAATTGTTCATTGTGGTGTTGAATTGTGCTCAGATAGGATAACTTAACATAACTAGATAGTACAGAGTCGAATTACAGCGGATATGTGCGAATTAGAGGCTGAATCGTTCGAAAATGAGCAAAATTCGTTCAAAAGGAGCAAAATTGTTCATTGTGGTGTTGAATTGTGCTCAGTTACGATAACTTAACATGACTAGATAGTACAGAGTCGAATTACAGCGGATATGTGCGAATTAGAGGCTGAATCGTGCGAAAATGAGCATAATTCGTGCAAAACGAGCAAAATTGTTCATTGTGGTGTCGAATTGTGCTCAGATAGGATAACTTAACATAACTAGATAGTACAGAGTCGAATTACAGCGGATATGTGCGAATTAGAGGCTGAATCGTGCGAAAATGAGCATAATTCGTTCAAAACGAGCAAAATTGTTCATTGTGGTGTTGAATTGTGCTCAGATAGGATAACTTAACATAACTAGATAGTACAGAGTCGAATTACAGCGGATATGTGCGAATTAGAGGCTGAATCGTCCGAAAATGGGCATAATTCGTTCAAAACGAGCAAAATTGTTCATTGTGGTGTTGAATTGTGCTCAGTTACGATAACTTAACATGACTAGATAGTACAGAGTCGAATTACAGCGGATATTTGCGAATTAGAGGCTGAATCGTGCGAAAATGTGTATAATTCGTTCAAAACGAGCAAAATTGTTCATTGTGGTGTCGAATCGTGCTCAGATAGGATAACTTAACATAACTAGATAGTACAGAGTCGAATTACAGCGGATATGTGCGAATTAGAGTCTGAATCGTTCGAAAATGAGCAAAATTCGTTCAAAACGAGCATAATTCGTTCAAAACGAGCAAAATTGTTCATTGTGGTGTTGAACTGTGCTCAGTTACGATAACTTAACATGACTAGATAGTACAGAGTCGAATTACAGCGGATATGTGCGAATTAGAGGCTGAATCGTGCGAAAATGAGCATAATTCGTGCAAAACTAGCAAAATTGTTCATTGTGGTGTTGAATTGTGCTCAGATAGGATAACTTAACATAACTAGATAGTACAGAGTCGAATTACAGCGGATATGTGCGAATTAGAGGCTGAATCGTTCGAAAATGAGCAAAATTCGTTCAAAACGAGCAAAATTCGTGCAAAACGAGCAAAATTGTTCATTGTGGTGTTGAATTGTGCTCAGATAGGATCACTTAACATAAGTAGATAGTACAGAGTCGAGTTACAGCGGATATGTGCGAATTAGAGGCTGAATCGTTCGAAAATGTGCAAAATTCGTTCAAAACGAGCAAAATTCGTGCAAAACGAGCAAAATTGTTCATTGTGGTGTTGAATTGTGCTCAGATAGGATAACTTAACATAACTAGATAGTACAGAGTCGAATTACAGCGGATATGTGCGAATTAGAGGCTGAATCGTTCGAAAATGAGCAAAATTCGTTCAAAAGGAGCAAAATTGTTCATTGTGGTGTCGAATTGTGCTCAGTTACGATCACTTAACATGACTAGATAGTACAGAGTCGAATTACAGCGGATATGTGCGAATTAGAGGCTGAATCGTGCGAAAATGAGCATAATTCGTGCAAAACGAGCAAAATTGTTCATTGTGGTGTCGAATTGTGCTCAGATAGGATAACTTAACATAACTAGATAGTACAGAGTCGAGTTACAGCGGATATGTGCGAATTAGAGACTGAATCGTGCGAAAATGAGCATAATTCGTTCAAAACGAGCAAAATTGTTCATTGTGGTGTTGAATTGTGCTCAGTTACGATAACTTAACATGACTAGATAGTACAGAGTCGAATTACAGCGGATATGTGCGAATTAGAGGCTGAATCGTGCGAAAATGAGCATAATTCGTGCAAAACGAGCAAAATTGTCCATTGTGGTGTTGAATTGTGCTCAGTTACGATAACTTAACATGACTAGATAGTACAGAGTCGAATTACAGCGGATATGTGCGAATTAGAGGCTGAATCGTGCGAAAATGAGCATAATTCGTTCAAAACGAGCAAAATTGTTCATTGTGGTGTTGAATTGTGCTCAGATAGGATAACTTAACATAACTAGATAGTACAGAGTCGAATTACAGCGGATATGTGCGAATTAGAGTCTGAATCGTTCGAAAATGAGCAAAATTCGTTCAAAACGAGCATAATTCGTTCAAAACGAGCAAAATTGTTCATTGTGGTGTTGAATTGTGCTCAGTTACGATAACTTAACATGACTAGATAGTACAGAGTCGAATTACAGCGGATATGTGCGAATTAGAGGCTGAATCGTGCGAAAATGAGCATAATTCGTGCAAAACGAGCAAAATTGTTCATTGTGGTGTCGAATTGTGCTCAGATAGGATAACTTAACATAACTAGATAGTACAGAGTCGAATTACAGCGGATATGTGCGAATTAGAGGCTGAATCGTGCGAAAATGAGCATAATTCGTTCAAAACGAGCAAAATTGTTCATTGTGGTGTTGAATTGTGCTCAGATAGGATAACTTAACATAACTAGATAGTACAGAGTCGAATTACAGCGGATATGTGCGAATTAGAGGCTGAATCGTCCGAAAATGGGCATAATTCGTTCAAAACGAGCAAAATTGTTCATTGTGGTGTTGAATTGTGCTCAGTTACGATAACTTAACATGACTAGATAGTACAGAGTCGAATTACAGCGGATATTTGCGAATTAGAGGCTGAATCGTGCGAAAATGTGCATAATTCGTTCAAAACGAGCAAAATTGTTCATTGTGGTGTCGAATTGTGCTCAGATAGGATAACTTAACATAACTAGATAGTACAGAGTCGAATTACAGCGGATATGTGCGAATTAGAGTCTGAATCGTTCGAAAATGAGCAAAATTCGTTCAAAACGAGCATAATTCGTTCAAAACGAGCAAAATTGTTCATTGTGGTGTTGAACTGTGCTCAGTTACGATAACTTAACATGACTAGATAGTACAGAGTCGAATTACAGCGGATATGTGCGAATTAGAGGCTGAATCGTGCGAAAATGAGCATAATTCGTGCAAAACTAGCAAAATTGTTCATTGTGGTGTTGAATTGTGCTCAGATAGGATAACTTAACATAACTAGATAGTACAGAGTCGAATTATAGCGGATATGTGCGAATTAGAGGCTGAATCGTTCGAAAATGAGCAAAATTCGTTCAAAACGAGCAAAATTCGTGCAAAACGAGCAAAATTGTTCATTGTGGTGTTGAATTGTGCTCAGATAGGATCACTTAACATAAGTAGATAGTACAGAGTCGAGTTACAGCGGATATGTGCGAATTAGAGGCTGAATCGTTCGAAAATGTGCAAAATTCGTTCAAAACGAGCAAAATTCGTGCAAAACGAGCAAAATTGTTCATTGTGGTGTTGAATTGTGCTCAGATAGGATAACTTAACATAACTAGATAGTACAGAGTCGAATTACAGCGGATATGTGCGAATTAGAGGCTGAATCGTTCGAAAATGAGCAAAATTCGTTCAAAAGGAGCAAAATTGTTCATTGTGGTGTCGAATTGTGCTCAGTTACGATAACTTAACATGACTAGATAGTACAGAGTCGAATTACAGCGGATATGTGCGAATTAGAGGCTGAATCGTGCGAAAATGAGCATAATTCGTGCAAAACGAGCAAAATTGTTCATTGTGGTGTCGAATTGTGCTCAGATAGGATAACTTAACATAACTAGATAGTACAGAGTCGAGTTACAGCGGATATGTGCGAATTAGAGACTGAATCGTGCGAAAATGAGCATAATTCGTTCAAAACGAGCAAAATTGTTCATTGTGGTGTTGAATTGTGCTCAGTTACGATAACTTAACATGACTAGATAGTACAGAGTCGAATTACAGCGGATATGTGCGAATTAGAGGCTGAATCGTGCGAAAATGAGCATAATTCGTGCAAAACGAGCAAAATTGTTCATTGTGGTGTCGAATTGTGCTCAGATAGGATAACTTAACATAACTAGATAGTACAGAGTCGAATTACAGCGGATATGTGCGAATTAGAGGCTGAATCGTCCGAAAATGGGCATAATTCGTTCAAAACGAGCAAAATTGTTCATTGTGGTGTTGAATTGTGCTCAGTTACGATAACTTAACATGACTAGATAGTACAGAGTCGAATTACAGCGGATATGTGCGAATTAGAGGCTGAATCGTTCGAAAATGAGCAAAATTCGTTCAAAACGAGCAAGATTGTTCATTGTGGTGTTGAATTGTGCTCAGATAGGATAACTTAACATAACTAGATAGTACAGAGTCGAATTACAGCGGATATGTGCGAATTAGAGGCTGAATCGTGCGAAAATGAGCATAATTCGTTCAAAACGAGCAAAATTGTTCATTGTGGTGTTGAATTGTGCTCAGTTACGATAACTTAACATGACTAGATAGTACAGAGTCGAATTACAGCGGATATGTGCGAATTAGAGGCTGAATCGTGCGAAAATGAGCATAATTCGTTCAAAACGAGCAAAATTGTTCATTGTGGTGTTGAATTGTGCTCAGTTACGATAACTTAACATGACTAGATAGTACAGGGTCGAATTACAGCGGATATGTGCGAATTAGAGGCTGAATCGTGCGAAAATGAGCATAATTCGTTCAAAACGAGCAAAATTGTTCATTGTGGTGTCGAATTGTGCTCAGATAGGATAACTTAACATAACTAGATAGTACAGAGTCGAATTACAGCGGATATGTGCGAATTAGAGGCTGAATCGTTCGAAAATGAGCAAAATTCGTTCAAAACGAGCAAGATTGTTCATTGTGGTGTTGAATTGTGCTCAGTTACGATAACTTAACATGACTAGATAGTACAGAGTCGAATTACAGCGGATATGTGCGAATTAGAGTCTGAATCATGCGAAAATGAGCATAATTCGTGCAAAACGAGCAAAATTGTTCATTGTGGTGTTGAATTGTGCTCAGATAGGATAACTTAACATAACTAGATAGTACAGAGTCGAATTACACAACGGATATGTGCGAATTAGAGGCAGAATCGTTCGAAAATGAGCAAAATTCGTTCAAAACGAGCAAAATTCGTGCAAAACGAGCAAAATTGTTCATTGTCGTGTTGAGTTGTGCTCAGATAGGATAACTTAACATAACTAGATAGTACAGAGTCGAATTACAGCGGGTATGTGCGAATTAGAGGCTGAATCGTTCGAAAATGAGGAAAATTCGTTCAAAACGAGCAAAATTCGTGCAAAACGAGCAAAATTGTTCATTGTCGTGTTGAATTGTGCTCAGATAGGATAACTTAACATAACTAGATAGTACAGAGTCGAATTACAGCGGATATGTGCGAATTAGAGGCTGAATCGTGCGAAAATGAGCATAATTCGTTCAAAACGAGCAAAATTGTTCATTGTGGTGTTGAATTGTGCTCAGTTACGATAACTTAACATGACTAGATAGTACAGAGTCGAATTACAGCGGATATGTGCGAATTAGAGGCTGAATCGTGCGAAAATGAGCATAATTCGTGCAAAACGAGCAAAATTGTTCATTGTGATGTTGAGTTGTGCTCAGATAGGATAACTTAACATAACTAGGCAGTACAGAGTCGAATTACAGCGGATATGTGCGAATTAGAGCCTGAATCGTGCGAAAATGAGCATAATTCGTGCAAAACGAGCAAAATTGTTCATTGTGGTGTTGAATTGCGCTCAGTTACGATAACTTAACATGACTAGATAGTACAGAGTCGAATTACAGCGGATATGTGCGAATTAGAGGCTGAATCGTGCGAAAATGAGCATAATTCGTTCAAAACGAGCAAAATTGTTCATTGTGGTGTCGAATTGTGCTCAGATAGGATAACTTAACATAACTAGATAGTACAGAGTCGAATTACAGCGGATATGTGCGAATTAGAGGCTGAATCGTTCGAAAATGAGCAAAATTCGTTCAAAACGAGCAAGATTGTTCATTGTGGTGTTGAATTGTGCTCAGTTACGATAACTTAACATGACTAGATAGTACAGAGTCGAATTACAGCGGATATGTGCGAATTAGAGGCTGAATCATGCGAAAATGAGCATAATTCGTGCAAAACAAGCAAAATTGTTCATTGTGGTGTTGAATTGTGCTCAGATAGGATAACTTAACATAACTAGATAGTACAGAGTCGAATTACACAACGGATATGTGCGAATTAGAGGCAGAATCGTTCGAAAATGAGCAAAATTCGTTCAAAACGAGCAAAATTCGTGCAAAACGAGCAAAATTGTTCATTGTGGTGTTGAGTTGTGCTCAGATAGGATAACTTAACATAACTAGATAGTACAGAGTCGAATTACAGCGGATATGTGCGAATTAGAGGCTGAATCGTGCGAAAATGAGCATAATTCGTTCAAAACGAGCAAAATTGTTCATTGCGGTGTTGAATTGTGCTCAGTTACGATAACTTAACATGACTAGATAGTACAGAGTCGAATTACAGCGGATATGTGCGAATTAGAGGCTGAATCGTGCGAAAATGAGCATAATTCGTTCAAAACGAGCAAAATTGTTCATTGTGGTGTTGAATTGCGCTCAGTTACGATAACTTAACATGACTAGATAGTACAGAGTCGAATTACAGCGGATATGTGCGAATTAGAGCCTGAATCGTGCGAAAATGAGCATAATTCGTGCAAAACGAGCAAAATTGTTCATTGTGGTGTTGAATTGCGCTCAGTTACGATAACTTAACATGACTAGATAGTACAGAGTCGAATTACAGCGGATATGTGCGAATTAGAGGCTGAATCGTGCGAAAATGAGCATAATTCGTTCAAAACGAGCAAAATTGTTCATTGTGGTGTCGAATTGTGCTCAGATAGGATAACTTAACATAACTAGATAGTACAGAGTCGAATTACAGCGGATATGTGCGAATTAGAGGCTGAATCGTTCGAAAATGAGCAAAATTCGTTCAAAACGAGCAAGATTGTTCATTGTGGTGTTGAATTGTGCTCAGTTACGATAACTTAACATGACTAGATAGTACAGAGTCGAATTACAGCGGATATGTGCGAATTAGAGGCTGAATCATGCGAAAATAAGCATAATTCGTGCAAAACGAGCAAAATTGTTCATTGTGGTGTTGAATTGTGCTCAGATAGGATAACTTAACATAACTAGATAGTACAGAGTCGAATTACACAACGGATATGTGCGAATTAGAGGCAGAATCGTTCGAAAATGAGCAAAATTCGTTCAAAACGAGCAAAATTCGTGCAAAACGAGCAAAATTGTTCATTGTGGTGTTGAGTTGTGCTCAGATAGGATAACTTAACATAACTAGATAGTACAGAGTCGAATTACAGCGGGTATGTGCGAATTAGAGGCTGAATCGTTCGAAAATGAGGAAAATTCGTTCAAAACGAGCAAAATTCGTGCAAAACGAGCAAAATTGTTCATTGTCGTGTTGAATTGTGCTCAGATAGGATAACTTAACATAACTAGATAGTACAGAGTCGAATTACAGCGGATATGTGCGAATTAGAGGCTGAATCGTGCGAAAATGAGCATAATTCGTTCAAAACGAGCAAAATTGTTCATTGTGGTGTTGAATTGTGCTCAGTTACGATAACTTAACATGACTAGATAGTACAGAGTCGAATTACAGCGGATATGTGCGAATTAGAGGCTGAATCGTGCGAAAATGAGCATAATTCGTGCAAAACGAGCAAAATTGTTCATTGTGATGTTGAGTTGTGCTCAGATAAGATAACTTAACATAACTAGGTAGTACAGAGTCGAATTACAGCGGATATGTGCGAATTAGAGGCTGAATCGTGCGAAAATGAGCATAATTCGTTCAAAACGAGCAAAATTGTTCATTGTGGTGTTGAATTGCGCTCAGTTACGATAACTTAACATGACTAGATAGTACAGAGTCGAATTACAGCGGATATGTGCGAATTAGAGCCTGAATCGTGCGAAAATGAGCATAATTCGTGCAAAACGAGCAAAATTGTTCATTGTGGTGTTGAATTGCGCTCAGTTACGATAACTTAACATGACTAGATAGTACAGAGTCGAATTACAGCGGATATGTGCGAATTAGAGCCTGAATCGTGCGAAAATGAGCATAATTCGTGCAAAACGAGCAAAATTGTTCATTGTGGTGTTGAATTGTGCTCAGATAGGATAACTTAACATAACTAGATAGTACAGAGTCGAATTACAGCGGATATGTGCGAATTAGAGGCTGAATCGTGCGAAAATGAGCATAATTCGTTCAAAACGAGCAAAATTGTTCATTGTGGTGTTGAATTGTGCTCAGTTACGATAACTTAACATGACTAGATAGTACAGAGTCGAATTACAGCGGATATGTGCGAATTAGAGGCTGAATCGTGCGAAAATGAGCATAATTCGTGCAAAACGAGCAAAATTGTTCATTGTGGTGTTGAATTGTGCTCAGATAGGATAACTTAACATAACTAGATAGTACAGAGTCGAATTACAGCGGATATGTGCGAATTAGAGGCAGAATCGTTCGAAAATGAGCAAAATTCTTTCAAAACGAGCAAAATTCGTGCAAAACGAGCAAAATTGTTCATTGTGGTGTTGAGTTGTGCTCAGATAGGATAACTTAACATAACTAGATAGTACAGAGTCGAATTACAGCGGATATGTGCGAATTAGAGGCTCAATCGTTCGAAAATGAGCAAAATTCGTTCAAAACGAGCAAAATTGTTCATTGTGGTGTTGAATTGTGCTCAGTTACGATAACTTAACATGACTAGATAGTACAGAGTCGAATTACAGCGGATATGTGCGAATTAGAGGCTGAATCGTGCGAAAATGAGCATAATTCGTTCAAAACGAGCAAAATTGTTCATTGTGGTGTTGAATTGTGCTCAGTTACGATAACTTAACATGACTAGATAGTACAGAGTCGAATTACAGCGGATATGTGCGAATTAGAGGCTGAATCGTGCGAAAATGAGCATAATTCGTGCAAAACGAGCAAAATTGTTCATTGTGGTGTTGAATTGTGCTCAGATAGGATAACTTAACATAACTAGAGAGTACAGAGTCGAATTACAGCGGATATGTGCGAATTAGAGGCAGAATCGTTCGAAAATGAGCAAAATTCGTTCAAAACGAGCAAAATTCGTTCAAAACGAACAAAATTGTTCATTGTGGTGTTGAATTGTGCTCAGTTACGATAACTTAACATGACTAGATAGTACAGAGTCGAATTACAGCGGATATGTGCGAATTAGAGGCTGAATCGTGCGAAAATGAGCATAATTCGTGCAAAACGAGCAAAATTGTTCATTGTGGTGTCGAATTGTGCTCAGATAGGATAACTTAACATAACTAGATAGTACAGAGTCGAATTACAGCGGGTATGTGCGAATTAGAGGCTGAATCGTTCGAAAATGAGGAAAATTCGTTCAAAACGAGCAAAATTCGTGCAAAACGAGCAAAATTGTTCATTGTCGTGTTGAATTGTGCTCAGATAGGATAACTTAACATAACTAGATAGTACAGAGTCGAATTACAGCGGATATGTGCGAATTAGAGGCTGAATCGTGCGAAAATGAGCATAATTCGTTCAAAACGAGCAAAATTGTTCATTGTGGTGTTGAATTGTGCTCAGTTACGATAACTTAACGTGACTAGATAGTACAGAGTCGTATTACAGCGGATATGTGCGAATTAGAGGCTGAATCGTGCGAAAATGAGCATAATTCGTTCAAAACGAGCAAAATTGTTCATTGTGGTGTTGAATTGTGCTCAGTTACAATAACTTAACATGACTAGATAGTACAGAGTCGAATTACAGCGGATATGTGCGAATTAGAGGCTGAATCGTGCGAAAATGAGCATAATTCGTGCAAAACGTGCAAAATTGTTCATTGTGGTGTCGAATTGTGCTCAGATAGGATAACTTAACATAACTAGATAGTACAGAGTCGAATTACAGCGGATATGTGCGAATTAGAGGCTGAATCGTGCGAAAATGAGCATAATTCGTTCAAAACGAGCAAAATTGTTCATTGCGGTGTTGAATTGTGCTCAGTTACGATAACTTAACATGACTAGATAGTACAGAGTCGAATTACAGCGGATATGTGCGAATTAGAGGCTGAATCGTGCGAAAATGAGCATAATTCGTTCAAAACGAGCAAAATTGTTCATTGTGGTGTTGAATTGCGCTCAGTTACGATAACTTAACATGACTAGATAGTACAGAGTCGAATTACAGCGGATATGTGCGAATTAGAGCCTGAATCGTGCGAAAATGAGCATAATTCGTGCAAAACGAGCAAAATTGTTCATTGTGGTGTTGAATTGCGCTCAGTTACGATAACTTAACATGACTAGATAGTACAGAGTCGAATTACAGCGGATATGTGCGAATTAGAGGCTGAATCGTGCGAAAATGAGCATAATTCGTGCAAAACGAGCAAAATTGTTCATTGTGGTGTTGAATTGTGCTCAGATAGGATAACTTAACATAACTAGATAGTACAGAGTCGAATTACAGCGGATATGTGCGAATTAGAGGCAGAATCGTTCGAAAATGAGCAAAATTCTTTCAAAACGAGCAAAATTCGTGCAAAACGAGCAAAATTGTTCATTGTGGTGTTGAGTTGTGCTCAGATAGGATAACTTAACATAACTAGATAGTACAGAGTCGAATTACAGCGGATATGTGCGAATTAGAGGCTCAATCGTTCGAAAATGAGCAAAATTCGTTCAAAACGAGCAAAATTGTTCATTGTGGTGTTGAATTGTGCTCAGTTACGATAACTTAACATGACTAGATAGTACAGAGTCGAATTACAGCGGATATGTGCGAATTAGAGGCTGAATCGTGCGAAAATGAGCATAATTCGTTCAAAACGAGCAAAATTGTTCATTGTGGTGTTGAATTGTGCTCAGTTACGATAACTTAACATGACTAGATAGTACAGAGTCGAATTACAGCGGATATGTGCGAATTAGAGGCTGAATCGTGCGAAAATGAGCATAATTCGTGCAAAACGAGCAAAATTGTTCATTGTGGTGTTGAATTGTGCTCAGATAGGATAACTTAACATAACTAGAGAGTACAGAGTCGAATTACAGCGGATATGTGCGAATTAGAGGCAGAATCGTTCGAAAATGAGCAAAATTCGTTCAAAACGAGCAAAATTCGTTCAAAACGAACAAAATTGTTCATTGTGGTGTTGAAGTGTGCTCAGTTACGATAACTTAACATGACTAGATAGTACAGAGTCGAATTACAGCGGATATGTGCGAATTAGAGGCTGAATCGTGCGAAAATGAGCATAATTCGTGCAAAACGAGCAAAATTGTTCATTGTGGTGTCGAATTGTGCTCAGATAGGATAACTTAACATAACTAGATAGTACAGAGTCGAATTACAGCGGGTATGTGCGAATTAGAGGCTGAATCGTTCGAAAATGAGGAAAATTCGTTCAAAACGGGCAAAATTCGTGCAAAACGAGCAAAATTGTTCATTGTCGTGTTGAATTGTGCTCAGATAGGATAACTTAACATAACTAGATAGTACAGAGTCGAATTACAGCGGATATGTGCGAATTAGAGGCTGAATCGTGCGAAAATGAGCATAATTCGTTCAAAACGAGCAAAATTGTTCATTGTGGTGTTGAATTGTGCTCAGTTACGATAACTTAACATGACTAGATAGTACAGAGTCGAATTACAGCGGATATGTGCGAATTAGAGGCTGAATCGTGCGAAAATGAGCATAATTCGTGCAAAACGAGCAAAATTGTTCATTGTGATGTTGAGTTGTGCTCAGATAGGATAACTTAACATAACTAGGTAGTACAGAGTCGAATTACAGCGGATATGTGCGAATTAGAGGCTGAATCGTGCGAAAATGAGCATAATTCGTTCAAAACGAGCAAAATTGTTCATTGTGGTGTTGAATTGCGCTCAGTTACGATAACTTAACATGACTAGATAGTACAGAGTCGAATTACAGCGGATATGTGCGAATTAGAGCCTGAATCGTGCGAAAATGAGCATAATTCGTGCAAAACGAGCAAAATTGTTCATTGTGGTGTTGAATTGCGCTCAGTTACGATAACTTAACATGACTAGATAGTACAGAGTCGAATTACAGCGGATATGTGCGAATTAGAGCCTGAAT
Organism: Megachile rotundata; assembly: GCF_050947335.1. Taxonomy (NCBI): domain Eukaryota; kingdom Metazoa; phylum Arthropoda; class Insecta; order Hymenoptera; family Megachilidae; genus Megachile; species Megachile rotundata. Next base: position 21,543 of record NW_027474302.1, on the reverse strand, counting down.
CGTGCGAAAATGAGCATAATTCGTGCAAAACGAGCAAAATTGTTTATTGTGGTGTTGAATTGTGCTCAGATAGGATAACTTAACATAACTAGATAGTACAGAGTCGAATTACAGCGGATATGTGCGAATTAGAGGCTGAATCGTGCGAAAATGAGCATAATTCGTTCAAAACGAGCAAAATTGTTCATTGTGGTGTTGAATTGTGCTCAGTTACGATAACTTAACATGACTAGATAGTACAGAGTCGAATTACAGCGGATATGTGCGAATTAGAGGCTGAATCGTGCGAAAATGAGCATAATTCGTGCAAAACGAGCAAAATTGTTCATTGTGGTGTTGAATTGTGCTCAGATAGGATAACTTAACATAACTAGATAGTACAGAGTCGAATTACAGCGGATATGTGCGAATTAGAGGCAGAATCGTTCGAAAATGAGCAAAATTCTTTCAAAACGAGCAAAATTCGTGCAAAACGAGCAAAATTGTTCATTGTGGTGTTGAGTTGTGCTCAGATAGGATAACTTAACATAACTAGATAGTACAGAGTCGAATTACAGCGGATATGTGCGAATTAGAGGCTCAATCGTTCGAAAATGAGCAAAATTCGTTCAAAACGAGCAAAATTGTTCATTGTGGTGTTGAATTGTGCTCAGTTACGATAACTTAACATGACTAGATAGTACAGAGTCGAATTACAGCGGATATGTGCGAATTAGAGGCTGAATCGTGCGAAAATGAGCATAATTCGTTCAAAACGAGCAAAATTGTTCATTGTGGTGTTGAATTGTGCTCAGTTACGATAACTTAACATGACTAGATAGTACAGAGTCGAATTACAGCGGATATGTGCGAATTAGAGGCTGAATCGTGCGAAAATGAGCATAATTCGTGCAAAACGAGCAAAATTGTTCATTGTGGTGTTGAATTGTGCTCAGATAGGATAACTTAACATAACTAGAGAGTACAGAGTCGAATTACAGCGGATATGTGCGAATTAGAGGCAGAATCGTTCGAAAATGAGCAAAATTCGTTCAAAACGAGCAAAATTCGTTCAAAACGAACAAAATTGTTCATTGTGGTGTTGAAGTGTGCTCAGTTACGATAACTTAACATGACTAGATAGTACAGAGTCGAATTACAGCGGATATGTGCGAATTAGAGGCTGAATCGTGCGAAAATGAGCATAATTCGTGCAAAACGAGCAAAATTGTTCATTGTGGTGTCGAATTGTGCTCAGATAGGATAACTTAACATAACTACATAGTACAGAGTCGAATTACAGCGGGTATGTGCGAATTAGAGGCTGAATCGTTCGAAAATGAGGAAAATTCGTTCAAAACGGGCAAAATTCGTGCAAAACGAGCAAAATTGTTCATTGTCGTGTTGAATTGTGCTCAGATAGGATAACTTAACATAACTAGATAGTACAGAGTCGAATTACAGCGGATATGTGCGAATTAGAGGCTGAATCGTGCGAAAATGAGCATAATTCGTTCAAAACGAGCAAAATTGTTCATTGTGGTGTTGAATTGTGCTCAGTTACGATAACTTAACATGACTAGATAGTACAGAGTCGTATTACAGCGGATATGTGCGAATTAGAGGCTGAATCGTGCGAAAATGAGCATAATTCGTTCAAAACGAGCAAAATTGTTCATTGTGGTGTTGAATTGTGCTCAGTTACAATAACTTAACATGACTAGATAGTACAGAGTCGAATTACAGCGGATATGTGCGAATTAGAGGCTGAATCGTGCGAAAATGAGCATAATTCGTGCAAAACGTGCAAAATTGTTCATTGTGGTGTCGAATTGTGCTCAGATAGGATAACTTAACATAACTAGATAGTACAGAGTCGAATTACAGCGGATATGTGCGAATTAGAGGCTGAATCGTGCGAAAATGAGCATAATTCGTTCAAAACGAGCAAAATTGTTCATTGCGGTGTTGAATTGTGCTCAGTTACGATAACTTAACATGACTAGATAGTACAGAGTCGAATTACAGCGGATATGTGCGAATTAGAGGCTGAATCGTGCGAAAATGAGCATAATTCGTTCAAAACGAGCAAAATTGTTCATTGTGGTGTTGAATTGCGCTCAGTTACGATAACTTAACATGACTAGATAGTACAGAGTCGAATTACAGCGGATATGTGCGAATTAGAGGCTGAATCGTGCGAAAATGAGCATAATTCGTTCAAAACGAGCAAAATTGTTCATTGTGGTGTCGAATTGTGCTCAGATAGGATAACTTAACATAACTAGATAGTACAGAGTCGAATTACAGCGGATATGTGCGAATTAGAGGCTGAATCGTTCGAAAATGAGCAAAATTCGTTCAAAACGAGCAAGATTGTTCATTGTGGTGTTGAATTGTGCTCAGTTACGATAACTTAACATGACTAGATAGTACAGAGTCGAATTACAGCGGATATGTGCGAATTAGAGGCTGAATCATGCGAAAATGAGCATAATTCGTGCAAAACGAGCAAAATTGTTCATTGTGGTGTTGAATTGTGCTCAGATAGGATAACTTAACATAACTAGATAGTACAGAGTCGAATTACACAACGGATATGTGCGAATTAGAGGCAGAATCGTTCGAAAATGAGCAAAATTCGTTCAAAATGAGCAAAATTCGTGCAAAACGAGCAAAATTGTTCATTGTGGTGTTGAGTTGTGCTCAGATAGGATAACTTAACATAACTAGATAGTACAGAGTCGAATTACAGCGGGTATGTGCGAATTAGAGGCTGAATCGTTCGAAAATGAGGAAAATTCGTTCAAAACGAGCAAAATTCGTGCGAAACGAGCAAAATTGTTCATTGTCGTGTTGAATTGTGCTCAGATAGGATAACTTAACATAACTAGATAGTACAGAGTCGAATTACAGCGGATATGTGCGAATTAGAGGCTGAATCGTGCGAAATTGAGCATAATTCGTTCAAAACGAGCAAAATTGTTCATTGTGGTGTTGAATTGTGCTCAGTTACGATAACTTAACATGACTAGATAGTACAGAGTCGTATTACAGCGGATATGTGCGAATTAGAGGCTGAATCGTGCGAAAATGAGCATAATTCGTTCAAAACGAGCAAAATTGTTCATTGCGGTGTTGAATTGTGCTCAGTTACGATAACTTAACATGACTAGATAGTACAGAGTCGAATTACAGCGGATATGTGCGAATTAGAGGCTGAATCGTGCGAAAATGAGCATAATTCGTTCAAAACGAGCAAAATTGTTCATTGTGGTGTTGAATTGCGCTCAGTTACGATAACTTAACATGACTAGATAGTACAGAGTCGAATTACAGCGGATATGTGCGAATTAGAGCCTGAATCGTGCGAAAATGAGCATAATTCGTGCAAAACGAGCAAAATTGTTCATTGTGGTGTTGAATTGTGCTCAGATAGGATAACTTAACATAACTAGATAGTACACAGTCGAATTACAGCGGATATGTGCGAATTAGAGGCTGAATCGTGCGAAAATGAGCATAATTCGTTCAAAACGAGCAAAATTGTTCATTGCGGTGTTGAATTGTGCTCAGTTACGATAACTTAACATGACTAGATAGTACAGAGTCGAATTACAGCGGATATGTGCGAATTAGAGGCTGAATCGTGCGAAAATGAGCATAATTCGTGCAAAACGAGCAAAATTGTTCATTGTGGTGTTGAATTGTGCTCAGATAGGATAACTTAACATAACTAGATAGTACAGAGTCGAATTACAGCGGATATGTGCGAATTAGAGGCAGAATCGTTCGAAAATGAGCAAAATTCTTTCAAAACGAGCAAAATTCGTGCAAAACGAGCAAAATTGTTCATTGTGGTGTTGAGTTGTGCTCAGATAGGATAACTTAACATAACTAGATAGTACAGAGTCGAATTACAGCGGATATGTGCGAATTAGAGGCTGAATCGTGCGAAAATGAGCATAATTCGTTCAAAACGAGCAAAATTGTTCATTGCGGTGTTGAATTGTGCTCAGTTACGATAACTTAACATGACTAGATAGTACAGAGTCGAATTACAGCGGATATGTGCGAATTAGAGGCTGAATCGTGCGAAAATGAGCATAATTCGTTCAAAACGAGCAAAATTGTTCATTGTGGTGTTGAATTGTGCTCAGTTACGATAACTTAACATGACTAGATAGTACAGGGTCGAATTACAGCGGATATGTGCGAATTAGAGGCTGAATCGTGCGAAAATGAGCATAATTCGTTCAAAACGAGCAAAATTGTTCATTGTGGTGTCGAATTGTGCTCAGATAGGATAACTTAACATAACTAGATAGTACAGAGTCGAATTACAGCGGATATGTGCGAATTAGAGGCTGAATCGTTCGAAAATGAGCAAAATTCGTTCAAAACGAGCAAGATTGTTCATTGTGGTGTTGAATTGTGCTCAGTTACGATAACTTAACATGACTAGATAGTACAGAGTCGAATTACAGCGGATATGTGCGAATTAGAGGCTGAATCATGCGAAAATGAGCATAATTCGTGCAAAACGAGCAAAATTGTTCATTGTGGTGTTGAATTGTGCTCAGATAGGATAACTTAACATAACTAGATAGTACAGAGTCGAATTACACAACGGATATGTGCGAATTAGAGGCAGAATCGTTCGAAAATGAGCAAAATTCGTTCAAAACGAGCAAGATTGTTCATTGTGGTGTTGAATTGTGCTCAGTTACGATAACTTAACATGACTAGATAGTACAGAGTCGAATTACAGCGGATATGTGCGAATTAGAGGCTGAATCATGCGAAAATGAGCATAATTCGTGCAAAACGAGCAAAATTGTTCATTGTGGTGTTGAATTGTGCTCAGATAGGATAACTTAACATAACTAGATAGTACAGAGTCGAATTACACAACGGATATGTGCGAATTAGAGGCAGAATCGTTCGAAAATGAGCAAAATTCGTTCAAAACGAGCAAAATTCGTGCAAAACGAGCAAAATTGTTCATTGTGGTGTTGAGTTGTGCTCAGATAGGATAACTTAACATAACTAGATAGTACAGAGTCGAATTACAGCGGGTATGTGCGAATTAGAGGCTGAATCGTTCGAAAATGAGGAAAATTCGTTCAAAACGAGCAAAATTCGTGCAAAACGAGCAAAATTGTTCATTGTCGTGTTGAATTGTGCTCACATAGGATAACTTAACATAACTAGATAGTACAGAGTCGAATTACAGCGGATATGTGCGAATTAGAGGCTGAATCGTGCGAAAATGAGCATAATCCGTTCAAAACGAGCAAAATTGTTCATTGTGGTGTTGAATTGTGCTCAGTTACGATAACTTAACATGACTAGATAGTACAGGGTCGAATTACAGCGGATATGTGCGAATTAGAGGCTGAATCGTGCGAAAATGAGCATAATTCGTTCAAAACGAGCAAAATTGTTCATTGTGGTGTCGAATTGTGCTCAGATAGGATAACTTAACATAACTAGATAGTACAGAGTCGAATTACAGCGCATATGTGCGAATTAGAGGCTGAATCGTTCGAAAATGAGCAAAATTCGTTCAAAACGAGCAAGATTGTTCATTGTGGTGTTGAATTGTGCTCAGTTACGATAACTTAACATGACTAGATAGTACAGAGTCGAATTACAGCGGATATGTGCGAATTAGAGGCTGAATCATGCGAAAATGAGCATAATTCGTGCAAAACGAGCAAAATTGTTCATTGTGGTGTTGAATTGTGCTCAGATAGGATAACTTAACATAACTAGATAGTACAGAGTCGAATTACACAACGGATATGTGCGAATTAGAGGCAGAATCGTTCGAAAATGAGCAAAATTCGTTCAAAACGAGCAAAATTCGTGCAAAACGAGCAAAATTGTTCATTGTCGTGTTGAATTGTGCTCAGATAGGATAACTTAACATAACTAGATAGTACAGAGTCGAATTACAGCGGATATGTGCGAATTAGAGGCTGAATCGTGCGAAAATGAGCATAATTCGTTCAAAACGAGCAAAATTGTTCATTGTGGTGTTGAATTGTGCTCAGTTACGATAACTTAACATGACTAGATAGTACAGAGTCGAATTACAGCGGATATGTGCGAATTAGAGGCTGAATCGTGCGAAAATGAGCATAATTCGTGCAAAACGAGCAAAATTGTTCATTGTGATGTTGAGTTGTGCTCAGATAGGATAACTTAACATAACTAGGCAGTACAGAGTCGAATTACAGCGGATATGTGCGAATTAGAGGCTGAATCGTGCGAAAATGAGCATAATTCGTTCAAAACGAGCAAAATTGTTCATTGTGGTGTTGAATTGCGCTCAGTTACGATAACTTAACATGACTAGATAGTACAGAGTCGAATTACAGCGGATATGTGCGAATTAGAGCCTGAATCGTGCGAAAATGAGCATAATTCGTGCAAAACGAGCAAAATTGTTCATTGTGGTGTTGAATTGTGCTCAGATAGGATAACTTAACATAACTAGATAGTACAGAGTCGAATTACAGCGGATATGTGCGAATTAGAGGCTGAATCGTGCGAAAATGAGCATAATTCGTTCAAAACGAGCAAAATTGTTCATTGTGGTGTTGAATTGTGCTCAGTTACGATAACTTAACATGACTAGATAGTACAGAGTCGAATTACAGCGGATATGTGCGAATTAGAGGCTGAATCGTGCGAAAATGAGCATAATTCGTGCAAAACGAGCAAAATTGTTCATTGTGGTGTTGAATTGTGCTCAGATAGGATAACTTAACATAACTAGATAGTACAGAGTCGAATTACAGCGGATATGTGCGAATTAGAGGCAGAATCGTTCGAAAATGAGCAAAATTCTTTCAAAACGAGCAAAATTCGTGCAAAACGAGCAAAATTGTTCATTGTGGTGTTGAGTTGTGCTCAGATAGGATAACTTAACATAACTAGATAGTACAGAGTCGAATTACAGCGGATATGTGCGAATTAGAGGCTGAATCGTTCGAAAATGAGCAAAATTCGTTCAAAACGAGCAAAATTGTTCATTGTGGTGTTGAATTGTGCTCAGTTACGATAACTTAACATGACTAGATAGTACAGAGTCGAATTACAGCGGATATGTGCGAATTAGAGGCTGAATCGTGCGAAAATGAGCATAATTAGTTCAAAACGAGCAAAATTGTTCATTGTGGTGTTGAATTGTGCTCAGTTACGATAACTTAACATGACTAGATAGTACAGAGTCGAATTACAGCGGATATGTGCGAATTAGAGGCTGAATCGTGCGAAAATGAGCATAATTCGTGCAAAACGAGCAAAATTGTTCATTGTGGTGTTGAATTGTGCTCAGATAGGATAACTTAACATAACTAGAGAGTACAGAGTCGAATTACAGCGGATATGTGCGAATTAGAGGCAGAATCGTTCGAAAATGAGCAAAATTCGTTCAAAACGAGCAAAATTCGTTCAAAACGAACAAAATTGTTCATTGTGGTGTTGAATTGTGCTCAGTTACGATAACTTAACATGACTAGATAGTACAGAGTCGAATTACAGCGGATATGTGCGAATTAGAGGCAGAATCGTTCGAAAATGAGCAAAATTCGTTCAAAACGAGCAAAATTCGTGCAAAACGAGCAAAATTGTTCATTGTGGTGTTGAGTTGTGCTCAGATAGGATAACTTAACATAACTAGATAGTACAGAGTCGAATTACAGCGGGTATGTGCGAATTAGAGGCTGAATCGTTCGAAAATGAGGAAAATTCGTTCAAAACGAGCAAAATTCGTGCAAAACGAGCAAAATTGTTCATTGTCGTGTTGAATTGTGCTCACATAGGATAACTTAACATAACTAGATTGTACAGAGTCGAATTACAGCGGATATGTGCGAATTAGAGGCTGAATCGTGCGAAAATGAGCATAATCCGTTCAAAACGAGCAAAATTGTTCATTGTGGTGTTGAATTGTGCTCAGTTACGATAACTTAACATGACTAGATAGTACAGGGTCGAATTACAGCGGATATGTGCGAATTAGAGGCTGAATCGTGCGAAAATGAGCATAATTCGTTCAAAACGAGCAAAATTGTTCATTGTGGTGTCGAATTGTGCTCAGATAGGATAACTTAACATAACTAGATAGTACAGAGTCGAATTACAGCGGATATGTGCGAATTAGAGGCTGAATCGTTCGAAAATGAGCAAAATTCGTTCAAAACGAGCAAGATTGTTCATTGTGGTGTTGAATTGTGCTCAGTTACGATAACTTAACATGACTAGATAGTACAGAGTCGAATTACAGCGGATATGTGCGAATTAGAGGCTGAATCATGCGAAAATGCGCATAATTCGTGCAAAACGAGCAAAATTGTTCATTGTGGTGTTGAATTGTGCTCAGATAGGATAACTTAACATAACTAGATAGTACAGAGTCGAATTACACAACGGATATGTGCGAATTAGAGGCAGAATCGTTCGAAAATGAGCAAAATTCGTTCAAAACGAGCAAAATTCGTGCAAAACGAGCAAAATTGTTCATTGTCGTGTTGAATTGTGCTCAGATAGGATAACTTAACATAACTAGATAGTACAGAGTCGAATTACAGCGGATATGTGCGAATTAGAGGCTGAATCGTGCGAAAATGAGCATAATTCGTTCAAAACGAGCAAAATTGTTCATTGTGGTGTTGAATTGTGCTCAGTTACGATAACTTAACATGACTAGATAGTACAGAGTCGAATTACAGCGGATATGTGCGAATTAGAGGCTGAATCGTGCGAAAATGAGCATAATTCGTGCAAAACGAGCAAAATTGTTCATTGTGATGTTGAGTTGTGCTCAGATAGGATAACTTAACATAACTAGGCAGTACAGAGTCGAATTACAGCGGATATGTGCGAATTAGAGGCTGAATCGTGCGAAAATGAGCATAATTCGTTCAAAACGAGCAAAATTGTTCATTGTGGTGTTGAATTGCGCTCAGTTACGATAACTTAACATGACTAGATAGTACAGAGTCGAATTACAGCGGATATGTGCGAATTAGAGCCTGAATCGTGCGAAAATGAGCATAATTCGTGCAAAACGAGCAAAATTGTTCATTGTGGCGTTGAATTGCGCTCAGTTACGATAACTTAACATGACTAGATAGTACAGAGTCGAATTACAGCGGATATGTGCGAATTAGAGCCTGAATCGTGCGAAAATGAGCATAATTCGTGCAAAACGAGCAAAATTGTTCATTGTGGTGTTGAATTGTGCTCAGATAGGATAACTTAACATAACTAGATAGTACAGAGTCGAATTACAGCGGATATGTGCGAATTAGAGGCTGAATCGTGCGAAAATGAGCATAATTCGTTCAAAACGAGCAAAATTGTTCATTGTGGTGTTGAATTGTGCTCAGTTACGATAACTTAACATGACTAGATAGTACAGAGTCGAATTACAGCGGATATGTGCGAATTAGAGGCTGAATCGTGCGAAAATGAGCATAATTCGTGCAAAACGAGCAAAATTGTTCATTGTGGTGTTGAATTGTGCTCAGATAGGATAACTTAACATAACTAGATAGTACAGAGTCGAATTACAGCGGATATGTGCGAATTAGAGGCAGAATCGTTCGAAAATGAGCAAAATTCTTTCAAAACGAGCAAAATTCGTGCAAAACGAGCAAAATTGTTCATTGTGGTGTTGAGTTGTGCTCAGATAGGATAACTTAACATAACTAGATAGTACAGAGTCGAATTACAGCGGATATGTGCGAATTAGAGGCTGAATCGTTCGAAAATGAGCAAAATTCGTTCAAAACGAGCAAAATTGTTCATTGTGGTGTTGAATTGTGCTCAGTTACGATAACTTAACATGACTAGATAGTACAGAGTCGAATTACAGCGGATATGTGCGAATTAGAGGCTGAATCGTGCGAAAATGAGCATAATTAGTTCAAAACGAGCAAAATTGTTCATTGTGGTGTTGAATTGTGCTCAGTTACGATAACTTAACATGACTAGATAGTACAGAGTCGAATTACAGCGGATATGTGCGAATTAGAGGCTGAATCGTGCGAAAATGAGCATAATTCGTGCAAAACGAGCAAAATTGTTCATTGTGGTGTTGAATTGTGCTCAGATAGGATAACTTAACATAACTAGAGAGTACAGAGTCGAATTACAGCGGATATGTGCGAATTAGAGGCAGAATCGTTCGAAAATGAGCAAAATTCGTTCAAAACGAGCAAAATTCGTTCAAAACGAACAAAATTGTTCATTGTGGTGTTGAATTGTGCTCAGTTACGATAACTTAACATGACTAGATAGTACAGAGTCGAATTACAGCGGATATGTGCGAATTAGAGTCTGAATCGTGCGAAAATGAGCATAATTCGTGCAAAACGAGCAAAATTGTTCATTGTGGTGTCGAATTGTGCTCAGATAGGATAACTTAACATAACTAGATAGTACAGAGTCGAATTACAGCGGGTATGTGCGAATTAGAGGCTGAATCGTTCGAAAATGAGGAAAATTCGTTCAAAACGAGCAAAATTCGTGCAAAACGAGCAAAATTGTTCATTGTCGTGTTGAATTGTGCTCAGATAGGATAACTTAACATAACTAGATAGTACAGAGTCGAATTACAGCGGATATGTGCGAATTAGAGGCTGAATCGTGCGAAAATGAGCATAATTCGTTCAAAACGAGCAAAATTGTTCATTGTGGTGTTGAATTGTGCTCAGTTACGATAACTTAACATGACTAGATAGTACAGAGTCGTATTACAGCGGATATGTGCGAATTAGAGGCTGAATCGTGCGAAAATGAGCATAATTCGTTCAAAACGAGCAAAATTGTTCATTGTGGTGTTGAATTGTGCTCAGTTACAATAACTTAACATGACTAGATAGTACAGAGTCGAATTACAGCGGATATGTGCGAATTAGAGGCTGAATCGTGCGAAAATGAGCATAATTCGTGCAAAACGTGCAAAATTGTTCATTGTGGTGTCGAATTGTGCTCAGATAGGATAACTTAACATAACTAGATAGTACAGAGTCGAATTACAGCGGATATGTGCGAATTAGAGGCTGAATCGTGCGAAAATGAGCATAATTCGTTCAAAACGAGCAAAATTGTTCATTGCGGTGTTGAATTGTGCTCAGTTACGATAACTTAACATGACTAGATAGTACAGAGTCGAATTACAGCGGATATGTGCGAATTAGAGGCTGAATCGTGCGAAAATGAGCATAATTCGTTCAAAACGAGCAAAATTGTTCATTGTGGTGTTGAATTGCGCTCAGTTACGATAACTTAACATGACTAGATAGTACAGAGTCGAATTACAGCGGATATGTGCGAATTAGAGCCTGAATCGTGCGAAAATGAGCATAATTCGTGCAAAACGAGCAAAATTGTTCATTGTGGTGTTGAATTGCGCTCAGTTACGATAACTTAACATGACTAGATAGTACAGAGTCGAATTACAGCGGATATGTGCGAATTAGAGGCTGAATCGTGCGAAAATGAGCATAATTCGTTCAAAACGAGCAAAATTGTTCATTGCGGTGTTGAATTGTGCTCAGTTACGATAACTTAACATGACTAGATAGTACAGAGTCGAATTACAGCGGATATGTGCGAATTAGAGGCTGAATCGTGCGAAAATGAGCATAATTCGTTCAAAACGAGCAAAATTGTTCATTGTGGTGTTGAATTGCGCTCAGTTACGATAACTTAACATGACTAGATAGTACAGAGTCGAATTACAGCGGATATGTGCGAATTAGAGCCTGAATCGTGCGAAAATGAGCATAATTCGTGCAAAACGAGCAAAATTGTTCATTGTGGTGTTGAATTGCGCTCAGTTACGATAACTTAACATGACTAGATAGTACAGAGTCGAATTACAGCGGATATGTGCGAATTAGAGGCTGAATCGTGCGAAAATGAGCATAATTCGTTCAAAACGAGCAAAATTGTTCATTGTGGTGTCGAATTGTGCTCAGATAGGATAACTTAACATAACTAGATAGTACAGAGTCGAATTACAGCGGATATGTGCGAATTAGAGGCTGAATCGTTCGAAAATGAGCAAAATTCGTTCAAAACGAGCAAGATTGTTCATTGTGGTGTTGAATTGTGCTCAGTTACGATAACTTAACATGACTAGATAGTACAGAGTCGAATTACAGCGGATATGTGCGAATTAGAGGCTGAATCATGCGAAAATGAGCATAATTCGTGCAAAACGAGCAAAATTGTTCATTGTGGTGTTGAATTGTGCTCAGATAGGATAACTTAACATAACTAGATAGTACAGAGTCGAATTACACAACGGATATGTGCGAATTAGAGGCAGAATCGTTCGAAAATGAGCAAAATTCGTTCAAAACGAGCAAAATTCGTGCAAAACGAGCAAAATTGTTCATTGTGGTGTTGAGTTGTGCTCAGATAGGATAACTTAACATAACTAGATAGTACAGAGTCGAATTACAGCGGGTATGTGCGAATTAGAGGCTGAATCGTTCGAAAATGAGGAAAATTCGTTCAAAACGAGCAAAATTCGTGCAAAACGAGCAAAATTGTTCATTGTCGTGTTGAATTGTGCTCAGATAGGATAACTTTACATAACTAGATAGTACAGAGTCGAATTACAGCGGATATGTGCGAATTAGAGGCTGAATCGTGCGAAAATGAGCATAATTCGTTCAAAACGAGCAAAATTGTTCATTGTGGTGTTGAATTGTGCTCAGTTACGATAACTTAACATGACTAGATAGTACAGAGTCGAATTACAGCGGATATGTGCGAATTAGAGGCTGAATCGTGCGAAAATGAGCATAATTCGTGCAAAACGAGCAAAATTGTTCATTGTGATGTTGAGTTGTGCTCAGATAGGATAACTTAACATAACTAGGTAGTACAGAGTCGAATTACAGCGGATATGTGCGAATTAGAGGCTGAATCGTGCGAAAATGAGCATAATTCGTTCAAAACGAGCAAAATTGTTCATTGTGGTGTTGAATTGCGCTCAGTTACGATAACTTAACATGACTAGATAGTACAGAGTCGAATTACAGCGGATATGTGCGAATTAGAGCCTGAATCGTGCGAAAATGAGCATAATTCGTGCAAAACGAGCAAAATTGTTCATTGTGGTGTTGAATTGCGCTCAGTTACGATAACTTAACATGACTAGATAGTACAGAGTCGAATTACAGCGGATATGTGCGAATTAGAGCCTGAATCGTGCGAAAATGAGCATAATTCGTGCAAAACGAGCAAAATTGTTCATTGTGGTGTTGAATTGTGCTCAGTTACGATAACTTAACATGACTAGATAGTACAGAGTCGAATTACAGCGGATATGTGCGAATTAGAGGCTGAATCGTGCGAAAATGAGCATAATTCGTGCAAAACGAGCAAAATTGTTCATTGTGGTGTTGAATTGTGCTCAGATAGGATAACTTAACATAACTAGATAGTACAGAGTCGAATTACAGCGGATATGTGCGAATTAGAGGCAGAATCGTTCGAAAATGAGCAAAATTCTTTCAAAACGAGCAAAATTCGTGCAAAACGAGCAAAATTGTTCATTGTGGTGTTGAGTTGTGCTCAGATAGGATAACTTAACATAACTAGATAGTACAGAGTCGAATTACAGCGGATATGTGCGAATTAGAGGCTGAATCGTTCGAAAATGAGCAAAATTCGTTCAAAACGAGCAAAATTGTTCATTGTGGTGTTGAATTGTGCTCAGTTACGATAACTTAACATGACTAGATAGTACAGAGTCGAATTACAGCGGATATGTGCGAATTAGAGGCTGAATCGTGCGAAAATGAGCATAATTCGTTCAAAACGAGCAAAATTGTTCATTGTGGTGTTGAATTGTGCTCAGTTACGATAACTTAACATGACTAGATAGTACAGAGTCGAATTACAGCGGATATGTGCGAATTAGAGGCTGAATCGTGCGAAAATGAGCATAATTCGTGCAAAACGAGCAAAATTGTTCATTTGGTGTTGAATTGTGCTCAGATAGGATAACTTAACATAACTAGAGAGTACAGAGTCGAATTACAGCGGATATGTGCGAATTAGAGGCAGAATCGTTCGAAAATGAGCAAAATTCGTTCAAAACGAGCAAAATTCGTTCAAAACGAACAAAATTGTTCATTGTGGTGTTGAATTGTGCTCAGTTACGATAACTTAACATGACTAGATAGTACAGAGTCGAATTACAGCGGATATGTGCGAATTAGAGGCTGAATCGTGCGAAAATGAGCATAATTCGTGCAAAACGAGCAAAATTGTTCATTGTGGTGTCGAATTGTGCTCAGATAGGATAACTTAACATAACTAGATAGTACAGAGTCGAATTACAGCGGGTATGTGCGAATTAGAGGCTGAATCGTTCGAAAATGAGGAAAATTCGTTCAAAACGAGCAAAATTCGTGCAAAACGAGCAAAATTGTTCATTGTCGTGTTGAATTGTGCTCAGATAGGATAACTTAACATAACTAGATAGTACAGAGTCGAATTACAGCGGATATGTGCGAATTAGAGGCTGAATCGTGCGAAAATGAGCATAATTCGTTCAAAACGAGCAAAATTGTTCATTGTGGTGTTGAATTGTGCTCAGTTACGATAACTTAACATGACTAGATAGTACAGAGTCGTATTACAGCGGATATGTGCGAATTAGAGGCTGAATCGTGCGAAAATGAGCATAATTCGTTCAAAACGAGCAAAATTGTTCATTGTGGTGTTGAATTGTGCTCAGTTACAATAACTTAACATGACTAGATAGTACAGAGTCGAATTACAGCGGATATGTGCGAATTAGAGGCTGAATCGTGCGAAAATGAGCATAATTCGTGCAAAACGTGCAAAATTGTTCATTGTGGTGTCGAATTGTGCTCAGATAGGATAACTTAACATAACTAGATAGTACAGAGTCGAATTACAGCGGATATGTGCGAATTAGAGGCTGAATCGTGCGAAAATGAGCATAATTCGTTCAAAACGAGCAAAATTGTTCATTGCGGTGTTGAATTGTGCTCAGTTACGATAACTTAACATGACTAGATAGTACAGAGTCGAATTACAGCGGATATGTGCGAATTAGAGGCTGAATCGTGCGAAAATGAGCATAATTCGTTCAAAACGAGCAAAATTGTTCATTGTGGTGTTGAATTGCGCTCAGTTACGATAACTTAACATGACTAGATAGTACAGAGTCGAATTACAGCGGATATGTGCGAATTAGAGCCTGAATCGTGCGAAAATGAGCATAATTCGTGCAAAACGAGCAAAATTGTTCATTGTGGTGTTGAATTGCGCTCAGTTACGATAACTTAACATAACTAGATAGTACAGAGTCGAATTACAGCGGATATGTGCGAATTAGAGGCTGAATCGTTCGAAAATGAGCAAAATTCGTTCAAAACGAGCAAGATTGTTCATTGTGGTGTTGAATTGTGCTCAGTTACGATAACTTAACATGACTAGATAGTACAGAGTCGAATTACAGCGGATATGTGCGAATTAGAGCCTGAATCGTGCGAAAATGAGCATAATTCGTGCAAAACGAGCAAAATTGTTCATTGTGGTGTTGAATTGCGCTCAGTTACGATAACTTAACATGACTAGATAGTACAGAGTCGAATTACAGCGGATATGTGCGAATTAGAGGCTGAATCGTGCGAAAATGAGCATAATTCGTGCAAAACGAGCAAAATTGTTCATTGTGGTGTCGAATTGTGCTCAGATAGGATAACTTAACATAACTAGATAGTACAGAGTCGAATTACAGCGGGTATGTGCGAATTAGAGGCTGAATCGTTCGAAAATGAGGAAAATTCGTTCAAAACGGGCAAAATTCGTGCAAAACGAGCAAAATTGTTCATTGTCGCGTTGAATTGTGCTCAGATAGGATAACTTAACATAACTAGATAGTACAGAGTCGAATTACAGCGGATATGTGCGAATTAGAGGCTGAATCGTGCGAAAATGAGCATAATTCGTTCAAAACGAGCAAAATTGTTCATTGTGGTGTTGAATTGTGCTCAGTTACGATAACTTAACATGACTAGATAGTACAGAGTCGTATTACAGCGGATATGTGCGAATTAGAGGCTCAATCGTGCGAAAATGAGCATAATTCGTTCAAAACGAGCAAAATTGTTCATTGTGGTGTTGAATTGTGCTCAGTTACAATAACTTAACATGACTAGATAGTACAGAGTCGAATTACAGCGGATATGTGCGAATTAGAGGCTGAATCGTGCGAAAATGAGCATAATTCGTGCAAAACGTGCAAAATTGTACATTGTGGTGTCGAATTGTGCTCAAATAGGATAACTTAACATAACTAGATAGTACAGAGTCGAATTACAGCGGATATGTGCGAATTAGAGGCTGAATCGTGCGAAAATGAGCATAATTCGTTCAAAACGAGCAAAATTGTTCATTGCGGTGTTGAATTGTGCTCAGTTACGATAACTTAACATGACTAGATAGTACAGAGTCGAATTACAGCGGATATGTGCGAATTAGAGGCTGAATCGTGCGAAAATGAGCATAATTCGTTCAAAACGAGCAAAATTGTTCATTGTGGTGTTGAATTGCGCTCAGTTACGATAACTTAACATGACTAGATAGTACAGAGTCGAATTACAGCGGATATGTGCGAATTAGAGCCTGAATCGTGCGAAAATGAGCATAATTCGTGCAAAACGAGCAAAATTGTTCATTGTGGTGTTGAATTGCGCTCATTTACGATAACTTAACATGACTAGATAGTACAGAGTCGAATTACAGCGGATATGTGCGAATTAGAGGCTGAATCGTGCGAAAATGAGCATAATTCGTTCAAAACGAGCAAAATTGTTCATTGTGGTGTCGAATTGTGCTCAGATAGGATAACTTAACATAACTAGATAGTACAGAGTCGAATTACAGCGGATATGTGCGAATTAGAGGCTGAATCGTTCGAAAATGAGCAAAATTCGTTCAAAACGAGCAAGATTGTTCATTGTGGTGTTGAATTGTGCTCAGTTACGATAACTTAACATGACTAGATAGTACAGAGTCGAATTACAGCGGATATGTGCGAATTAGAGGCTGAATCATGCGAAAATGAGCATAATTCGTGCAAAACGAGCAAAATTGTTCATTGTGGTGTTGAATTGTGCTCAGATAGGATAACTTAACATAACTAGATAGTACAGAGTCGAATTACACAACGGATATGTGCGAATTAGAGGCAGAATCGTTCGAAAATGAGCAAAATTCGTTCAAAACGAGCAAAATTCGTGCAAAACGAGCAAAATTGTTCATTGTGGTGTTGAGTTGTGCTCAGATAGGATAACTTAACATAACTAGATAGTACAGAGTCGAATTACAGCGGGTATGTGCGAATTAGAGGCTGAATCGTTCGAAAATGAGGAAAATTCGTTCAAAACGAGCAAAATTCGTGCGAAACGAGCAAAATTGTTCATTGTCGTGTTGAATTGTGCTCAGATAGGATAACTTAACATAACTAGATAGTACAGAGTCGAATTACAGCGGATATGTGCGAATTAGAGGCTGAATCGTGCGAAAATGAGCATAATTCGTTCAAAACGAGCAAAATTGTTCATTGTGGTGTTGAATTGTGCTCAGTTACGATAACTTAACATGACTAGATAGTACAGAGTCGTATTACAGCGGATATGTGCGAATTAGAGGCTGAATCGTGCGAAAATGAGCATAATTCGTTCAAAACGAGCAAAATTGTTCATTGTGGTGTTGAATTGTGCTCAGTTACAATAACTTAACATGACTAGATAGTACAGAGTCGAATTACAGCGGATATGTGCGAATTAGAGGCTGAATCGTGCGAAAATGAGCATAATTCGTGCAAAACGTGCAAAATTGTTCATTGTGGTGTCGAATTGTGCTCAGATAGGATAACTTAACATAACTAGATAGTACAGAGTCGAATTACAGCGGATATGTGCGAATTAGAGGCTGAATCGTGCGAAAATGAGCATAATTCGTTCAAAACGAGCAAAATTGTTCATTGCGGTGTTGAATTGTGCTCAGTTACGATAACTTAACATGACTAGATAGTACAGAGTCGAATTACAGCGGATATGTGCGAATTAGAGGCTGAATCGTGCGAAAATGAGCATAATTCGTTCAAAACGAGCAAAATTGTTCATTGTGGTGTTGAATTGCGCTCAGTTACGATAACTTAACATGACTAGATAGTACAGAGTCGAATTACAGCGGATATGTGCGAATTAGAGGCTGAATCGTGCGAAAATGAGCATAATTCGTGCAAAACGAGCAAAATTGTTCATTGTGGTGTTGAATTGTGCTCAGATAGGATAACTTAACATAACTAGATAGTACAGAGCCGAATTACAGTGGATATGTGCGAATTAGAGGCTGAATCGTGCGAAAATGAGCATAATTCGTGCAAAACGAGCAAAATTGTTCATTGTGGTGTTGAATTGTGCTCAGATAGGATAACTTAACATAACTAGATAGTACAGAGTCGAATTACAGTGGATATGTGCGAATTAGAGGCTGAATCGTGCGAAAATGAGCATAATTCGTTCAAAACGAGCAAGATTGTTCATTGTGGTGTTGAATTGTGCTCAGTTACGATAACTTAACATGACTAGATAGTACAGAGTCGAATTACAGCGGATATGTGCGAATTAGAGGCTGAATCGTGCGAAAATGAGCATAATTCGTGCAAAACGAGCAAAATTGTTCATTGTGGTGTTGAATTGTGCTCAGATAGGATAACTTAACATAACTAGATAGTACAGAGTCGAATTACAGTGGGTATGTGCGAATTAGAGGCTGAATCGTTCGAAAATGAGGAAAATTCGTTCAAAACGAGCAAAATTCGTGCAAAACGAGCAAAATTGTTCATTGTGGTGTTGAATTGTGCTCAGATAGGATAACTTAACATAACTAGATAGAACAGAGTCGAATTACAGCGGATATGTGCGAATTAGAGGCTGAATCGTGCGAAAATGAGCATAATTCGTGCAAAACGAGCAAAATTGTTCATTGTGGTGTTGAATTGTGCTCAGATAGGATAACTTAACATAACTAGATAGTACAGAGTCGAATTACAGCGGATATGTGCGAATTAGAGGCTGAATCGTGCGAAAATGAGCATAATTCGTTCAAAACGAGCAAAATTGTTCATTGCGGTGTTGAATTGTGCTCAGTTACGATAACTTAACATGACTAGATAGTACAGAGTCGAATTACAGCGGATATGTGCGAATTAGAGGCTGAATCGTGCGAAAATGAGCATAATTCGTGCAAAACGAGCAAAATTGTTCATTGTGGTGTTGAATTGTGCTCAGATAGGATAACTTAACATAACTAGATAGTACAGAGTCGAATTACAGCGGATATGTGCGAATTAGAGGCTGAATCGTTCGAAAATGAGCAAAATTCGTTCAAAACGAGCAAAATTGTTCATTGCGGTGTTGAATTGTGCTCAGTTACGATAACTTAACATGACTAGATAGTACAGGGTCGAATTACAGCGGATATGTGCGAATTAGAGGCTGAATCGTGCGAAAATGAGCATTATTCGTGCAAAACGAGCAAAATTGTTCATTGTGGTGTCGAATTGTGCTCAGATAGGATAACTTAACATAACTAGATAGTACAGAGTCGAATTACAGCGGATATGTGCGAATTAGAGGCTGAATCGTTCGAAAATGAGCAAAATTCGTTCAAAACGAGCAAAATTGTTCATTGTGGTGTTGAATTGTGCTCAGTTACGATAACTTAACATGACTAGATAGTACAGAGTCGAATTACAGCGGATATGTGCGAATTAGAGGCTGAATCGTGCGAAAATGAGCATAATTCGTGCAAAACGAGCAAAATTGTTCATTGTGGTGTTGAATTGTGCTCAGATAGGATAACTTAACATAACTAGATAGTACAGAGTCGAATTACAGCGGATATGTGCGAATTAGAGGCAGAATCGTTCGAAAATGAGCAAAATTCGTTCAAAACGAGCAAAATTCGTGCAAAACGAGCAAAATTGTTCATTGTCGTGTTGAATTGTGCTCAGATAGGATAACTTAACATAACTAGATAGTACAGAGTCGAATTACAGCGGATATGTGCGAATTAGAGGCTGAATCGTGCGAAAATGAGCATAATTCGTGCAAAACGAGCAAAATTGTTCATTGTGGTGTTGAATTGTGCTCAGATAGGATAACTTAACATAACTAGATAGTACAGAGTCGAATTACAGCGGATATGTGCGAATTAGAGGCTGAATCGTTCGAAAATGAGCAAAATTCGTTCAAAACGAGCAAAATTGTTCATTGTGGTGTTGAATTGTGCTCAGTTACGATAACTTAACATGACTAGATAGTACAGGGTCGAATTACAGCGGATATGTGCGAATTAGAGGCTGAATCGTGCGAAAATGAGCATAATTCGTGCAAAACGAGCAAAATTGTTCATTGTGGTGTCGAATTGTGCTCAGATAGGATAACTTAACGTAACTAGATAGTACAGAGTCGAATTACAGCGGATATGTGCGAATTAGAGGCTGAATCGTTCGAAAATGAGCAAAATTCGTTCAAAACGAGCAAAATTGTTCATTGTGGTGTTGAATTGTGCTCAGTTACGATAACTTAACATGACTAGATAGTACAGAGTCGAATTACAGCGGATATATGCGAATTGGAGGCTGAATCGTGCGAAAATGAGCATAATTCGTGCAAAACGAGCAAAATTGTTCATTGTGGTGTTGAATTGTGCTCAGATAGGATAACTTAACATAACTAGATAGTACAGAGTCGAATTACAGCGGATATGTGCGAATTAGAGGCAGAATCGTTCGAAAATGAGCAAAATTCGTTCAAAACGAGCAAAATTCGTGCAAAACGAGCAAAATTGTTCATTGTGGTGTTGAGTTGTGCTCAGATAGGATAACTTAACATAACTAGATAGTACAGAGTCGAATTACAGCGGGTATGTGAGAATTAGAGGCTGAATCGTTCGAAAATGAGCAAAATTCGTTCAAAACGAGCAAAATTCGTGCAAAACGAGCAAAATTGTTCATTGTCGTGTTGAATTGTGCTCAGATAGGATAACTTAACATAACTAGATAGTACAGAGTCGAATTACAGCGGATATGTGCGAATTAGAGGCTGAATCGTGCGAAAATGAGCATAATTCGTGCAAAACGAGCAAAATTGTTCATTGTGGTGTTGAATTGTGCTCAGATAGGATAACTTAACATAACTAGATAGTACAGAGCCGAATTACAGTGGATATGTGCGAATTAGAGGCTGAATCGTGCGAAAATGAGCATAATTCGTGCAAAACGAGCAAAATTGTTCATTGTGGTGTTGAATTGTGCTCAGATAGGATAACTTAACATAACTAGATAGTACAGAGTCGAATTACAGTGGATATGTGCGAATTAGAGGCTGAATCGTGCGAAAATGAGCATAATTCGTTCAAAACGAGCAAAATTGTTCATTGTGGTGTTGAATTGTGCTCAGATAGGATAACTTA
>NW_027474301.1:28208-57581 GCF_050947335.1 Megachile rotundata | reverse complement strand
AGCATAATTGGCTAATAATATGAGTTAGATTGATAATAATAAGAGTAATAAGTATAGTAATTGTCGTTCTAATCGATAATATTAGCATAATATGGTTAATAATATGAGTTAGATTGATAATAATAAGAGTAATGAGTATAGTAATTGTCGTTCTATCGATCATATAAGCATAATTTGGCTAATAATATGAGTTAGATTGATAATAATAAGAGTAGTAAGTATAGTAATTATCGTTCTACCGATCATATAAGCATAATATGGTTAATAATATGAGTTAGATTGATAATAATAAGAGTAATCAGTATAGTAATTGTCGTTCTATCGATCATATAAGCATTATATGGCTAATAATATGAGTTAGATTTATAATAATAAGAGTAATGAGTATAGTAATTGTCGTTCTATCGATCATATAAGCATAATTTGGCTAATAATATGAGTTAGATTGATAATAATAAGAGTAATAAGTATAGTAATTATCGTTCTACCGATCATATAAGCATAATATGGTTAATAATATGAGTTAGATTGATAATAATAAGAGTAATCAGTATAGTAATTGTCGTTCTATCGATCATATCTGCATAATATGGTTAATAATATGAGTTAGATTGATAATAGTGAGTGTAATAAGTATAGTAATTGTCGTTCTATCGACCACATAAGCATATTATGGCTAATAATATGAGTTAGATTGATAATAATAAGAGTAATGAGTATAGTAAATGTAGTTCTATCGATCATATAAGCATAATTTGGCTAATAATATGAGTTTGATTGATAATAATAAGAGTAATAAGTATAGTAATTATCGTTCTACCGATCATATAAGCATAATATGGCTAATAATATGAGTTAGATTGATAATAATAAGAATAATCAGTATAGTAATTGTCGTTCTATCGATCATATCTGCATAATATGGTTAATAATATGAGTTAGATTGATAATAGTGAGTGTAATAAGTATAGTAATTGTTGTTCTGTCGATCATATAAGCATAATATGGCTAATAATATGAGTTAGATTGATAATAATAAGAGTAATCAGTATAGTAATTGTCGTTCTATCGATCATATCTGCATAATATGGTTAATAATATGAGTTATATTGATAATAGTGAGTGTAATAAGTATAGTAATTGTCGTCCTATCGATCATATAAGCATAATATGGCCAATAATATGAGTTAGATTGATAATAATAAGAGTAATGAGTATAGTAATTGTCGTTCTATCGATCATATAAGCATAATATGGCTAATAATATGAGTTAGATTGATAATAATATGAGTAATAAGTATAGTAATTATCGTTCTACCGATCATATAAGCATAATATGGTTAATAATATGAGTTAGATTGATAACAGGGAGTGTAATAAGAATAGTAATTATCGTTCTGTCGATTATATAAGCATAATATGGCTAATAATATGAGTTAGATTGATAATAATAAGAGTAATGAGTATAGTAATTGTCGTTCTATCGATCATTTAAGCATAATATGGCTAATAATATGAGTTAGATTGATAATAATAAGAGTAATAAGTATAGTAATTATCGTTCTACCGATCATATAAGCATAATATGGTTAATAATATGAGTTAGATTGATAATAATAAGAGTAATCAGTATAGTAATTGTCGTTCTATCGATCATATCTGCATAATATGGTTAATAATATGAGTTAGATTGATAATAGTGAGTGTAATAAGTATAGTAATTGTCGTTCTGTCGATCATATAAGCTTAATGTGGCTAATAATATGAGTTAGACTGATAATAATAAGTGTAATAAGTATAGTAATTGTCGTTCTATCGGCCACATAAGCATATTATGGCTAATAATATGAGTTAGATTGATAATAATAAGAGTAATGAGTATAGTAAATGTAGTTCTATCGATCATATAAGCATAATATGGCTAATAATATGAGTTAGATTGATAATAATAAGAGTAATAGGTATAGTAAATGTCGTTCTATCGATCATATAAGCATAATTTGGCTAATAATATGAGTTAGATTGATAATAATAAGAGTAATAAGTATAGTAATTACCGTTCTACCGATCATATAAGCATAATATGGTTAATAATATGAGTTAGATTGATAATAATAAGAGTAATCAGTATAGTAATTGTCGTTCTATCGATCATATCTGCATAATATGGCTAATAATATGAGTTAGATTGATAATAGTGAGTGTAATAAGTATAGTAATTGTCGTTCTATCGATCATATAAGCATTATATGGCTAATAATATGAGTTAGATTTATAATAATAAGAGTAATAAGTATAGTAATTGTCGTTCTATCGATCATATAAGCATAATATGGTTAATAATATGAGTTAGATTGATAATAGTGAGTGTAATAAGTACAGTAATTGTCGTTCTGTCGATCATATAAGCATAATATGGCTAATAATATGAGTTAGATTGATAATAATAAGAGTAATAAGTATAGTAATTGTCGTTCTATCGAACACATAAGCATAATATGGCTCATAATATGAGTTAGATTGATAATAATAAGAGTAATGATTATAGTAAATGTAGTTCTATCGATCATATAAGCATAATATGGCTAATAATATGAGTTAGATTGATAATAATAAGTGTAATAAGTATAGTAAATGTCGTTCTATCGATCATATAAGCATAATATGGCTAGTAATATGAGTTAGATTGATAATAATAAGAGTAATAAGTATAGTAATTGTCGTTCTATCGATCATATAAGCATAATTTGGCTAATAATATGAGTTAGATTGATAATAATAAGAGTAATAAGTATAGTAATTATCGTTCTACCGATCATATAAGCATAACATGGTTACTAATATGAGTTAGATTGATAACAGGGAGTGTAATAAGAATAGTAATTGTCGTTCTGTCGATCATATAAGCATAATATGGCTAATAAGATGAGTTAGATTGATAATAATAAGAGTAATGAGTATAGTAATTGTCGTTCTATCGATCATATCTGCATAATATGGTTAATAATATGAGTTAGATTGATAATTGTGAGTGTAATAAGTATAGTAATTGTCGTTCTGTCGATCATATAAGCATAATATGGCTAATAATATGAGTTAGATTGATAATAATAAGAGTAATAAGTATAGTAATTGTCGTTCTATCGATCATATAAGCATAATATGGCTAATAATATGAGTTAGATTGATAATAATAAGAATAATCAGTATAGTAATTGTCGTTCTATCGATCATATCTGCATAATATGGTTAATAATATGAGTTTGATTGATGATCGTGAGTGTAATAAGTATAGTAATTGTCGTTCTGTCGATCATATAAGCATAATATGGCTAATAATATGAGTTAGATTGATAATAATAAGAGTAATCAGTATAGTAATTGTCGTTCTATCGATCATATCTGCATAATATGGTTAATAATATGAGTTAGATTGATAATAGTGAGTGTAATAAGTATAGTAATTGTCGTCCTATCGATCATATAAGCATAATATGGCCAATAATATGAGTTAGATTGATAATAGTAAGAGTAATGAGTATAGTAATTGTCGTTCTATCGATCATATAAGCATAATATGGCTAATAATATGAGTTAGATTGATAATAATATGAGTAATAAGTATAGTAATTATCGTTCTACCGATCATATAAGCATAATATGGTTAATAATATGAGTTAGATTGATAACAGGGAGTGTAATAAGAATTGTAATTATCGTTCTGTCGATTATATAAGCATAATATGGCTAATAATATGAGTTAGATTGATAATAATAAGAGTAATGAGTATAGTAATTGTCGTTCTATCGATCATTTAAGCATAATATGGCTAATAATATGAGTTAGGTTGATAAAAATAAGAATAATAAGTATAGCAATTGTCGTTCTATCGATCATATTAGCATAATATGGTTAATAATATGAGTTAGATTGATAATAATAAGAGTAATGAGTATAGTAATTGTCGTTCTATCGATCATATAAGCATAATTTGGCTAATAATATGAGTTAGATTGATAATAATAAGAGTAATAAGTATAGTAATTATCGTTCTACCGATCATATAAGCATAATATGGTTAATAATATGAGTTGGATTGATAATAATAAGAGTATTCAGTATAGTAATTGTCGTTCTATCGATCATATCTGCATAATATGGTTAATAATATCAGTTAGATTGATAATAGTGAGTGTAATAAGTATAGTAATTGTCGTTCTATCGACCACATAAGCATATTATGGCTAATAATATGAGTTAGATTGATAATAATATGAGTAATAAGTATAGTAATTATCGTTCTACCGATCATATAAGCATAATATGGTTAATAATATGAGTTAGATTGATAACAGGGAGTGTAATAAGAATAGTAATTATCGTTCTGTCGATTATATAAGCATAATATGGCTAATAATATAAGTTAGATTGATAATAATAAGAGTAATGAGTATAGTAATTGTCGTTCTATCGATCATATAAGCATAATTTGGCTAATAATATGAGTTAGATTGATAATAATAAGAGTAATAAGTATAGTAATTATCGTTCGACCGATCATATAAGCATAATATGGTTAATAATATGAGTTGGATTGATAATAATAAGAGTAATCAGTATAGTAATTGTCGTTCTATCGATCATATCTGCATAATATGGTTAACAATATGAGTTAGATTGATAATAGTGAGTGTAATAAGTATAGTAATTGTCGTTCTATCGACCACATAAGCGTATTATGGCTAATAATATGAGTTAGATTGATAATAATAAGAGTAATGAGTATAGTAAATGTAGTTCTATCGATCATATAAGCATAATATGGCTAATAATATGAGTTAGATTGATAATAATAAGAATAATCAGTATAGTAATTGTCGTTCTATCGATCATATCTGCATAATATGGTTAATAATATGAGTTAGATTGATAATAGTGAGTGTAATAAGTATAGTAATTGTCGTTCTATCGATCATATAAGCATAATTTGGCTAATAATATGAGTTAGATTGATAATAATAAGAGTAATAAGTATAGTAATTGTCGTTCTATCGATCATATAAGCATTATATGGCTAATAATATGAGTTAGATTTATAATAATAAGAGTAATAAGTATAGTAATTGTCGTTCTGTCGATCATATAAGCATAATATGGCTAATAATATGAGTTAGATTGATAATAATAAGAGTAATAAGTATAGTAATTGTCGTTCTATCGATCATATAAGCATAATATGGCTAATAATATGAGTTACATTGATAATAATAAGAATAATCAGTATAGTAATTGTCGTTCTATCGATCATTTAAGCATAATATGGCTAATAATATGAGTTAGGTTGATAAAAATAAGAATAATAAGTATAGTAATTATCGTTCTACCGATCATATAAGCATAATATGGTTAATAATATGAGTTGGATTGATAATAATAAGAGTAATCAGTATAGTAATTATCGTTCTACCGATCATATAAGCATAATATGGTTAATAATATGAGTTAGATTGATAACAGGGAGTGTAATAAGTATAGTAATTATCGTTCTACCGATCATATAAGCATAATATGGTTAATAATATGAGTTAGATTGATAACAGGGAGTGTAATAAGAATAGTAATTATCGTTCTCTCGATTATATAAGCATAATATGGCTAATAATATGAGTTAGATTGATAATAATAAGAGTAATAAGTATAGTAATTATCGTTCTACCGATCATATAAGCATAATATGGTTAATAATATGAGTTAGATTGATATAAATAAGAGTAATCAGTATAGTAATTGTCGTTCTATCGATCATATCTGCATAATATGGCTAATAATATGAGTTAGATTGATAATAGTGAGTGTAATAAGTATAGTAATTGTCGTTCTATCGATCATATAAGCATTATATGGCTAATAATATGAGTTAGATTTATAATAATAAGAGTAATAAGTATAGTAATTGTCGTTCTATCGATCATATAAGCATAATATGGTTAATAATATGAGTTAGATTGATAATAGTGAGTGTAATAAGTACAGTAATTGTCATTCTGTCGATCATATAAGCATAATATGGCTAATAATATGAGTTAGATTGATAATAATAAGAGTAATAAGTATAGTAATTGTCGTTCTATCGAACACATAAGCATAATATGGCTCATAATATGAGTTAGATTGATAATAATAAGAGTAATGATTATAGTAAATGTAGTTCTATCGATCATATAAGCATAATTTGGCTAATAATATGAGTTAGATTGATAATAATAAGAGTAATAAGTATAGTAATTATCGTTCTATCGATCATATCTGCATAATATGGTTAATAATATGAGTTAGATTGATAATAGTGAGTGTAATAAGTATAGTAATTGTCGTTCTGTCGATCATATAAGCATAATATGGCTAATAATATGAGTTAGATTGATAATAATATGAGTAATAAGTATAGTAATTATCGTTCTACCGATCATATGAGCATAATATGGTTAATAATATGAGTTGGATTGATAATAATAAGAGTAATCAGTATAGTAATTGTCGTTCTATCGATCATATCTGCATAATATGGTTAATAATATGAGTTAGATTTATAATAATAAGAGTAATAATTATAGTAATTGTCGTTCTGTCGATCATATAAGCATAATATGGCTAATAATATGAGTTAGATTGATAATAATAAGAATAATCAGTATAGTAATTGTCGTTCTATCGATCATATCTGCATAATATGGTTAATAATATGAGTTAGATTGATAATAGTGAGTGTAATAAGTATAGTAATTGTCGTTCTGTCGATCATATAAGCTTAATATGGCTAATAATATGAGTTAGATTGATAATAATAAGTGTAATAAGTATAGTAATTGTCGTTCTATCGACCACATAAGCATATTATGGCTAATAATATGAGTTAGATTGATAATAATAAGAGTAATGAGTATAGTAAATGTAGTTCTATCGATCATATAAGCATAATATGGCTAATAATATGAGTTAGATTGATAATAATAAGAGTAATGAGTATAGTAATTGTCGTTCTATCGATCATATAAGCATAATATGGCTAATAATATGAGTTAGATTGATAATAATATGAGTAATAAGTATAGTAATTATCGTTCTACCGATCATATAAGCATAATATGGTTAATAATATGAGTTAGATTGATAACAGGGAGTGTAATAAGAATAGTAATTATCGTTCTGTCGATTATATAAGCATAATATGGCTAATAATATGAGTTAGATTGATAATAATAAGAGTAATAAGTATAGTAATTGTCGTTCTATCGACCACATAAGCATATTATGGCTAATAATATGAGTTAGATTGATAATAATAAGAGTAATGAGTATAGTAAATGTAGTTCTATCGATCATATAAGCATAATATGGCTAATAATATGAGTTAGATTGATAATAATAAGAGTAATAGGTATAGTAAATGTCGTTCTATCGATCATATAAGCATAATTTGGCTAATAATATGAGTTAGATTGATAATAATAAGAGTAATAAGTATAGTAATTATCGTTCTACCGATCATATAAGCATAATATGGTTAATAATATGAGTTAGATTGATAATAATAAGAGTAATCAGTATAGTAATTGTCGTTCTATCGATCATATCTGCATAATATGGCTAATAATATGAGTTAGATTGATAATAGTGAGTGTAATAAGTATAGTAATTGTCGTTCTATCGATCATATAAGCATTATATGGCTAATAATATGAGTTAGATTTATAATAATAAGAGTAATAAGTATAGTAATTGTCGTTCTATCGATCATATAAGCATAATATGGTTAATAATATGAGTTAGATTGATAATAGTGAGTGTAATAAGTACAGTAATTGTCGTTCTGTCGATCATATAAGCATAATATGGCTAATAATATGAGTTAGATCGATAATAATAAGAGTAATAAGTATAGTAATTGTCGTTCTATCGAACACATAAGCATAATATGGCTCATAATATGAGTTAGATTGATAATAATAAGAGTAATGATTATAGTAAATGTAGTTCTATCGATCATATAAGCATAATATGGCTAATAATATGAGTTAGATTGATAATAATAAGTGTAATAAGTATAGTAAATGTCGTTCTATCGATCATATAAGCATAATATGGCTAATAATATGAGTTAGATTGATAATAATAAGAGTAATAAGTATAGTAATTGTCGTTCTATCGATCATATAAGCATAATTTGGCTAATAATATGAGTTAGATTGATAATAATAAGAGTAATAAGTATAGTAATTATCGTTCTACCGATCATATAAGCATAACATGGTTACTAATATGAGTTAGACTGATAACAGGGAGTGTAATAAGTACAGTAATTGTCATTCTGTCGATCATATAAGCATAATATGGCTAATAATATGAGTTAGATTGATAATAATAAGAGTAATAAGTATAGTAATTGTCGTTCTATCGAACACATAAGCATAATATGGCTCATAATATGAGTTAGATTGATAATAATAAGAGTAATGATTATAGTAAATGTAGTTCTATCGATCATATAAGCATAATTTGGCTAATAATATGAGTTAGATTGATAATAATAAGAGTAATAAGTATAGTAATTATCGTTCTATCGATCATATCTGCATAATATGGTTAATAATATGAGTTAGATTGATAATAGTGAGTGTAATAAGTATAGTAATTGTCGTTCTGTCGATCATATAAGCATAATATGGCTAATAATATGAGTTAGATTGATAATAATATGAGTAATAAGTATAGTAATTATCGTTCTACCGATCATATGAGCATAATATGGTTAATAATATGAGTTGGATTGATAATAATAAGAGTAATCAGTATAGTAATTGTCGTTCTATCGATCATATCTGCATAATATGGTTAATAATATGAGTTAGATTTATAATAATAAGAGTAATAAGTATAGTAATTGTCGTTCTGTCGATCATATGAGCATAATATGGCTAATAATATGAGTTAGATTGATAATAATAAGAATAATCAGTATAGTAATTGTCGTTCTATCGATCATATCTGCATAATATGGTTAATAATATGAGTTAGATTGATAATAGTGAGTGTAATAAGTATAGTAATTGTCGTTCTGTCGATCATATAAGCTTAATATGGCTAATAATATGAGTTAGATTGATAATAATAAGTGTAATAAGTATAGTAATTGTCGTTCTATCGACCACATAAGCATATTATGGCTAATAATATGAGTTAGATTGATAATAATAAGAGTAATGAGTATAGTAAATGTAGTTCTATCGATCATATAAGCATAATATGGCTAATAATATGAGTTAGATTGATAATAATAAGAGTAATGAGTATAGTAATTGTCGTTCTATCGATCATATAAGCATAATATGGCTAATAATATGAGTTAGATTGATAATAATATGAGTAATAAGTATAGTAATTATCGTTCTACCGATCATATAAGCATAATATGGTTAATAATATGAGTTAGATTGATAACAGGGAGTGTAATAAGAATAGTAATTATCGTTCTGTCGATTATATAAGCATAATATGGCTAATAATATGAGTTGGATTGATAATAATAAGAGTAATAAGTATAGTAATTGTCGTTCTATCGACCACATAAGCATATTATGGCTAATAATATGAGTTAGATTGATAATAATAAGAGTAATGAGTATAGTAAATGTAGTTCTATCGATCATATAAGCATAATATGGCTAATAATATGAGTTAGATTGATAATAATAAGAGTAATAGGTATAGTAAATGTCGTTCTATCGATCATATAAGCATAATTTGGCTAATAATATGAGTTAGATTGATAATAATAAGAGTAATAAGTATAGTAATTATCGTTCTACCGATCATATAAGCATAATATGGTTAATAATATGAGTTAGATTGATAATAATAAGAGTAATCAGTATAGTAATTGTCGTTCTATCGATCATATCTGCATAATATGGCTAATAATATGAGTTGGATTGATAATAGTGAGGGTAATAAGTATAGTAATTGTCGTTCTATCGATCATATAAGCATTATATGGCTAATAATATGAGTTAGATTTATAATAATAAGAGTAATAAGTATAGTAATTGTCGTTCTATCGATCATATAAGCATAATATGGTTAATAATATGAGTTAGATTGATAATAGTGAGTGTAATAAGTACAGTAATTGTCGTTCTGTCGATCATATAAGCATAATATGGCTAATAATATGAGTTAGATCGATAATAATAAGAGTAATAAGTATAGTAATTGTCGTTCTATCGAACACATAAGCATAATATGGCTCATAATATGAGTTAGATTGATAATAATAAGAGTAATGATTATAGTAAATGTAGTTCTATCGATCATATAAGCATAATATGGCTAATAATATGAGTTAGATTGATAATAATAAGTGTAATAAGTATAGTAAATGTCGTTCTATCGATCATATAAGCATAATATGGCTAATAATATGAGTTAGATTGATAATAATAAGAGTAATAAGTATAGTAATTGTCGTTCTATCGATCATATAAGCATAATTTGGCTAATAATGTGAGTTAGATTGATAATAATAAGAGTAATAAGTACAGTAATTATCGTTCTACCGATCATATAAGCATAACATGGTTACTAATATGAGTTAGACTGATAACAGGGAGTGTAATAAGAATAGTAATTGTCGTTCTGTCGATCATATAAGCATAATATGGCTAATAAGATGAGTTAGATTGATAATAATAAGAGTAATGAGTATAGTAATTGTCGTTCTATCGATCATATCTGCATAATATGGTTAATAATATGAGTTAGATTGATAATAGTGAGTGTAATAATTATAGTAATTGTCGTTCTGTCGATCATATAAGCATAATATGGCTAATAATATGAGTTAGATTGATAATAATATGAGTAATAAGTATAGTAATTATCGTTCTACCGATCATATAAGCATAATATGGTTAATAATATGAGTTAGATTGATAACAGGGAGTGTAATAAGAATAGTAATTATCGTTCTGTCGATTATATAAGCATAATATGGCTAATAATATGAGTTAGATTGATAATAATAAGAGTAATGAGTATAGTAAATGTCGTTCTATCGATCATATAAGCATAATATGGCTAATAATATGAGTTAGATTGATAATAATAAGAGTAATAAGTATAGTAATTGTCGTTCTATCGATCATATAAGCATAAATTGGCTAATAATATGAGTTAGATTGATAATAATAAGAGTAATAAGTATAGTAATTATCGTTCTACCGATCATATAAGCATAACATGGTTACTAATATGAGTTAGATTGATAACAGGGAGTGTAATAAGAATAGTAATTGTCGTTCTGTCGATCATATAAGCATAATATGGCTATTAAGATGAGTTAGATTGATAATAATAAGAGTAATCAGTATAGTAATTGTCGTTCTATCGATCATATCTGCATAATATGGTTAATAATATGAGTTATATTGATAATAGTGAGTGTAATAAGTATAGTAATTGTCGTCCTATCGATCATATAAGCATAATATGGCCAATAATATGAGTTAGATTGATAATAATAAGAGTAATGGGTATAGTAATTGTCGTTCTATCGATCATATAAGCATAATATGGCTAATAATATGAGTTAGATTGATAATAATATGAGTAATAAGTATAGTAATTATCGTTCTACCGATCATATAAGCATAATATGGTTAATAATATGAGTTAGATTGATAACAGGGAGTGTAATAAGAATAGTAATTATCGTTCTGTCGATTATATAAGCATAATATGGCTAATAATATGAGTTAGATTGATAATAATAAGAGTAATGAGTATAGTAATTGTCGTTCTATCGATCATTTAAGCATAATATGGCTAATAATATGAGTTAGGTTGATAAAAATAAGAATAATAAGTATAGTAATTGTCGTTCTATCGATCATATTAGCATAATATGGTTAATAATATGAGTTAGATTGGTAATAATAAGAGTAATGAGTATAGTAATTGTCGTTCTATCGATCATATAAGCATAATATGGCTAATAATATGAGTTAGATTGATAATAATAAGAGTAATAAGTATAGTAATTGTCGTTCTATCGATCATATAAGCATAATATGGCGAATAATATGAGTTAGATTGATAATAATAAGAGTAATAAGTATAGTAATTGTCGTTCTATCGACCATATAAGCATAATTTGGCTAATAATATGAGTTAGATTGATAATAATAAGAGTAATAAGTATAGTAATTATCGTTCTACCGATCATATAAGCATAACATGGTTACTAATATGAGTTAGATTGATAACAGGGAGTGTAATAAGAATAGTAATTGTCGTTCTGTCGATCATATAGGCATAATATGGCTAATAAGATGAGTTAGATTGATAATAATAAGAGTAATGAGTATAGTAATTGTCGTTCTATCGATCATATCTGCATAATATGGTAAATAATATGAGTTAGATTGATAATAGTGAGTGTAATAAGTATAGTAATTGTCGTTCTGTCGATCATATAAGCATAATATGGCTAATAATATGAGTTAGATTGATAATAATAAGAGTAATAAGTATAGTAATTGTCGTTCTATCGACCACATAAGCATAATATGGCTCATAATATGCGTTAGATTGATAATAATAAGAGTAATGATTGTAGTAAGTGTAGTTCTATCGATCATATAAGCATAATATGGCTAATAATATGAGTTAGATTGATAATAATAAGAGTAATAAGTATAGTAATTGTCGTTCTATCGAACACATAAGCATAATATGGCTCATAATATGAGTTAGATTGATAATAATAAGAGTAATGATTATAGTAAATGTAGTTCTATCGATCATATAAGCATAATATGGCTAATAATATGAGTTAGATTGATAATAATAAGTGTAATAAGTATAGTAAATGTCGTTCTATCGATCATATAAGCATAATATGGCTAATAATATGAGTTAGATTGATAATAATAAGAGTAATAAGTATAGTAATTGTCGTTCTATCGATCATATAAGCATAATTTGGCTAATAATATGAGTTAGATTGATAATAATAAGAGTAATAAGTATAGTAATTATCGTTCTACCGATCATATAAGCATAACATGGTTACTAATATGAGTTAGACTGATAACAGGGAGTGTAATAAGAATAGTAATTGTCGTTCTGTCGATCATATAAGCATAATATGGCTAATAAGATGAGTTAGATTGATAATAATAAGAGTAATGAGTATAGTAATTGTCGTTCTATCGATCATATCTGCATAATATGGTTAATAATATGAGTTAGATTGATAATAGTGAGTGTAATAATTATAGTAATTGTCGTTCTGTCGATCATATAAGCATAATATGGCTAATAATATGAGTTAGATTGATAATAATATGAGTAATAAGTATAGTAATTATCGTTCTACCGATCATATAAGCATAATATGGTTAATAATGTGAGTTAGATTGATAACAGGGAGTGTAATAAGAATAGTAATTATCGTTCTGTCGATTATATAAGCATAATATGGCTAATAATATGAGTTAGATTGATAATAATAAGAGTAATGAGTATAGTAATTGTCGTTCTATCGATCATTTAAGCATAATATGGCTAATAATATGAGTTAGGTTGATACAAATAAGAATAATAAGTATAGTAATTGTCGTTCTATCGATCATATTAGCATAATATGGTTAATAATATGAGTTAGATTGATAATAATAAGAGTAATGAGTATAGTAATTGTCGTTCTATCGATCATATAAGCATAATTTGGCTAATAATATGAGTTAGATTGATAATAATAAGAGTAATAAGTATAGTAATTATGGTTCTACCGATCATATCAGCATAATATGGTTAATAATATGAGTTGGATTGATAATAATAAGAGTAATCAGTATAGTAATTGTCGTTCTATCGATCATATCTGCATAATATGGGTAATAATATGAGTTAGATTGATAATAGTGAGTGTAATAAGTATAGTAATTGTCGTTCTATCGACCACATAAGCATATTATGGCTAATAATATGAGTTAGATTGATAATAATAAGAGTAATGAGTATAGTAAATGTAGTTCTATCTATCATATAAGCATAATATGGCTAATAATATGAGTTAGATTGATAATAATATGAGTAATGAGTATAGCAATTGTCGTTCTATCGATCATTTAAGCATAAAATGGCTAATAATATGAGTTAGGTTGATAAAAATAAGAATAATAAGTATAGTAATTGTCGTTCTATCGATCATATTAGCATAATATGGTTAATAATATGAGTTAGATTGATAATAATAAGATTAATGAGTATAGTAATTGTCGTTCTATCGATCATATAAGCATAATTTGGCTAAAAATATGAGTTAGATTGATAATAATAAGAGTAATAAGTATAGTAATTATCGTTCTACCGATCATATAAACATAACATGATTAATAATATGAGTTAGATTGATAACAGGGAGTGTAATAAGAATAGTAATTGTCGTTCTGTCGATCATATAAGCATAATATGGCTAATAAGATGAGTTAGATTGATAATAATAAGAGTAATGAGTATAGTAATTGTCGTTCTATCGATCATATCTGCATAATATGGTTAATAATATGAGTTAGATTGATAATAGTGAGTGTAATAAGTATAGTAATTGTCGTTCTGTCGATCATATAAGCATAATATGGCTAATAATATGAGTTAGATTGATAATAATAAGAGTAATAAGTATAGTAATTGTCGTTCTATCGATCATATAAGCATAATATGGCTAATAATATGAGTTAGATTGATAATAATAAGAATAATCAGTATAGTAATTGTCGTTCTATCGATCATATCTGCATAATATGGTTATTAATATGAGTTAGATTGATAATAGTGAGTGTAATAAGTATAGTAATTGTCGTTCTATCGATCATATAAGCATAATTTGGCTAATAATATGAGTTAGATTGATAATAATTAGAGTAATAAGTATAGTAATTGTCGTTCTATCGATCATATAAGCATTATATGGCTAATAATATGAGTTAGATTTATAATAATAAGAGTAATAAGTATAGTAATTGTCGTTCTATCGATCATATAAGCATAATATGGTTAATAATATGAGTTAGATTGATAATAGTGAGTGTAATAAGTACAGTAATTGTCGTTCTGTCGATCATATAAGCATAATATGGCTAATAATATGAGTTAGATTGATAATAATAAGAGTAATAAGTATAGTAATTGTCGTTCTATCGACCACATAAGCATAATATGGCTCATAATATGAGTTAGATTGATAATAATAAGAGTAATGATTATACTAAATGTAGTTCTATCGATCATATAAGCATAATATGGCTAATAATACGAGTTAGAAGGATAATAATAAGTGTAATAAGTATAGTAAATGTCGTTCTATCGATCATATAAGCATAATATGGCTAATAATATGAGTTAGATTGATAATAATAAGAGTAATAAGTATAGTAATTGTCGTTCTATCGATCATATAAGCATAAATTGGCTAATAATATGAGTTAGATTGATATTAATAAGAGTAATAAGTATAGTAATTATCGTTCTACCGATCATATAAGCATAATATGGTTAATAATATGAGTTAGATTGATAATAGTGAGTGTAATAAGTACAGTAATTGTCGTTCTGTCGATCATATAAGCATAATATGGCTAATAATATGAGTTAGATTGATAATAATAAGAGTAATAAGTATAGTAATTGTCGTTCTATCGACCACATAAGCATAATATGGCTCATAATATGAGTTAGATTGATAATAATAACAGTAATGATTATAGTAAATGTAGTTCTATCGATCATATAAGCATAATATGGCTAATAATATGAGTTAGATTGATAATAATAAGAGTAATAAGTATAGTAATTGTCGTTCTATCGATCATATAAGCATAAATTGGCTAATAATATGAGTTAGATTGATATTAATAAGAGTAATAAGTATAGTAATTATCGTTCTACCGATCATATAAGCATAACATGGTTACTAATATGAGTTAGATTGATAACAGGGAGTGTAATAAGAATAGTAATTGTCGTTCTGTCGATCATATAAGCATAATATGGCTAATAAGATGGGTTAGATTGATAATAATAAGAGTAATGAGTATAGTAATTGTCGTTCTATCGATCATATCTGCATAATATGGTTAATAATATGAGTTAGATTGATAATAGTGAGTGTAATAAGTATAGTAATTGTCGTTCTGTCGATCATATAAGCATAATATGGCTAATAATATGAGTTAGATTGATAATAATAAGAGTAATCAGTATAGTAATTGTCGTTCTATCGATCATATCTGCATAATATGGTTAATAATATGAGTTATATTGATAATAGTGAGTGTAATAAGTATAGTAATTGTCGTCCTATCGATCATATAAGCATAATATGGCCAATAATATGAGTTAGATTGATAATAATAAGAGTAATGGGTATAGTAATTGTCGTTCTATCGATCATATAAGCATAATATGGCTAATAATATGAGTTAGATTGATAATAATATGAGTAATAAGTATAGTAATTATCGTTCTACCGATCATATAAGCATAATATGGTTAATAATATGAGTTAGATTGATAACAGGGAGTGTAATAAGAATAGTAATTATCGTTCTGTCGATTATATAAGCATAATATGGCTAATAATATGAGTTAGATTGATAATAATAAGAGTAATGAGTATAGTAATTGTCGTTCTATCGATCATTTAAGCATAATATGGCTAATAATATGAGTTAGGTTGATAAAAATAAGAATAATAAGTATAGTAATTGTCGTTCTATCGATCATATTAGCATAATATGGTTAATAATATGAGTTAGATTGGTAATAATAAGAGTAATGAGTATAGTAATTGTCGTTCTATCGATCATATAAGCATAATATGG
Organism: Megachile rotundata; assembly: GCF_050947335.1. NCBI lineage: Eukaryota > Metazoa > Arthropoda > Insecta > Hymenoptera > Megachilidae > Megachile > Megachile rotundata. The sequence goes on along the minus strand of NW_027474301.1, from coordinate 40,637 downwards.
CTAATAATATGAGTTAGATTGATAATAATAAGAGTAATAAGTATAGTAATTGTCGTTCTATCGACCATATAAGCATAATATGGCGAATAATATGAGTTAGATTGATAATAATAAGAGTAATAAGTATAGTAATTGTCGTTCTATCGACCATATAAGCATAATTTGGCTAATAATATGAGTTAGATTGATAATAATAAGAGTAATAAGTATAGTAATTATCGTTCTACCGATCATATAAGCATAACATGGTTACTAATATGAGTTAGATTGATAACAGGGAGTGTAATAAGAATAGTAATTGTCGTTCTGTCGATCATATAGGCATAATATGGCTAATAAGATGAGTTAGATTGATAATAATAAGAGTAATGAGTATAGTAATTGTCGTTCTATCGATCATATCTGCATAATATGGTAAATAATATGAGTTAGATTGATAATAGTGAGTGTAATAAGTATAGTAATTGTCGTTCTGTCGATCATATAAGCATAATATGGCTAATAATATGAGTTAGATTGATAATAATAAGAGTAATAAGTATAGTAATTGTCGTTCTATCGACCACATAAGCATAATATGGCTCATAATATGCGTTAGATTGATAATAATAAGAGTAATGATTGTAGTAAGTGTAGTTCTATCGATCATATAAGCATAATATGGCTAATAATATGAGTTAGATTGATAATAATAAGTGTAATAAGTATAGTAAATGTCGTTCTATCGATCATATAAGCATAATATGGCTAATAATATGAGTTAGATTGATAATAATAAGAGTAATGAGTATAGTAATTGTCCTTCTATCGATCATATCTGCATAATATGGTTAATAATATGAGTTAGATTGATAATAGTGAGTGTAATAAGTATAGTAATTGTCGTTCTGTCGATCATATAAGCATAATATGGCTTATAATATGAGTTAGATTGATAATAATAAGAGTAATAAGTATAGTAATTGTCGTTCTATCGACCACATAAGCATAATATGGCTCATAATATGAGTTAGATTGATAATAATAAGAGTAATGATTATAGTAAATGTAGTTCTATCGATCATATAAGCATAATATGGCTAATAATATGAGTCAGATTGATAATAATAAGTGTAATAAGTATAGTAAATGTCGTTCTATCGATCATATAAGCATAATATGGCTAATAATATGAGTTAGATTGATAATAATAAGAGTAATAAGTATAGTAATTGTCGTTCTATCGATCATATCTGCATAATATGGTTAATAATATGAGTTATATTGATAATAGTGAGTGTAATAAGTATAGTAATTGTCGTCCTATCGATCATATAAGCATAATATGGCCAATAATATGAGTTAGATTGATAATAATAAGAGTAATAAGTATAGTAATTATCGTTCTACCGATCATATAAGCATAATATGGTTAATAATATGAGTTAGATTGATAATAGTGAGTGTAATAAGTATAGTAATTGTCGTTCTATCGATCATATAAGCATAAATTGGCTAATAATATGAGTTAGATTGATAATAATAAGAGTAATAAGTATAGTAATTATCGTTCTACCGATCATATAAGCATAACATGGTTACTAATATGAGTTAGATTGATAACAGGGAGTGTAATAAGAATAGTAATTGTCGTTCTGTCGATCATATAAGCATAATATGGCTATTAAGATGAGTTAGATTGATAAGAATAAGAGTAATGAGTATAGTAATTGTCCTTCTATCGATCATATAAGCATAATATGGTTAATAATATGAGTTAGATTGATAATAGTGAGTGTAATAAGTACAGTAATTGTCGTTCTGTCTATCATATAAGCATAATATGGCTAATAATATGAGTTAGATTGATAATAATAAGAGTAATAAGTATAGTAATTGTCGTTCTATCGACCACATAAGCATAATATGGCTCATAATATGAGTTAGATTGATAATAATAACAGTAATGATTATAGTAAATGTAGTTCTATCGATCATATAAGCATAATATGGCTAATAATATGAGTTAGATTGATAATAATAAGAGTAATAAGTATAGTAATTGTCGTTCTATCGATCATATAAGCATAAATTGGCTAATAATATGAGTTAGATTGATATTAATAAGAGTAATAAGTATAGTAATTATCGTTCTACCGATCATATAAGCATAACATGGTTACTAATATGAGTTAGATTGATAACAGGGAGTGTAATAAGAATAGTAATTGTCGTTCTGTCGATCATATAAGCATAATATGGCTAATAAGATGGGTTAGATTGATAATAATAAGAGTAATGAGTATAGTAATTGTCGTTCTATCGATCATATCTGCATAATATGGTTAATAATATGAGTTAGATTGATAATAGTGAGTGTAATAAGTATAGTAATTGTCGTTCTGTCGATCATATAAGCATAATATGGCTAATAATATGAGTTAGATTGATAATAATAAGAGTAATCAGTATAGTAATTGTCGTTCTATCGATCATATCTGCATAATATGGTTAATAATATGAGTTATATTGATAATAGTGAGTGTAATAAGTATAGTAATTGTCGTCCTATCGATCATATAAGCATAATATGGCCAATAATATGAGTTAGATTGATAATAATAAGAGTAATGGGTATAGTAATTGTCGTTCTATCGATCATATAAGCATAATATGGCTAATAATATGAGTTAGATTGATAATAATATGAGTAATAAGTATAGTAATTATCGTTCTACCGATCATATAAGCATAATATGGTTAATAATATGAGTTAGATTGATAACAGGGAGTGTAATAAGAATAGTAATTATCGTTCTGTCGATTATATAAGCATAATATGGCTAATAATATGAGTTAGATTGATAATAATAAGAGTAATAAGTATAGTAATTGTCGTTCTATCGACCACATAAGCATATTATGGCTAATAATATGAGTTAGATTGATAATAATAAGAGTAATGAGTATAGTAAATGTAGTTCTATCGATCATATAAGCATAATATGGCTTATAATATGAGTTAGATTGATAATAATAAGAGTAATAGGTATAGTAAATGTCGTTCTATCGATCATATAAGCATAATTTGGCTAATAATATGAGTTAGATTGATAATAATAAGAGTAATAAGTATAGTAATTATCGTTCTACCGATCATATAAGCATAATATGGTTAATAATATGAGTTAGATTGATAATAATAAGAGTAATCAGTATAGTAATTGTCGTTCTATCGATCATATCTGCATAATATGGCTAATAATATGAGTTAGATTGATAATAGTGAGTGTAATAAGTATAGTAATTGTCGTTCTATCGATCATATAAGCATTATATGGCTAATAATATGAGTTAGATTTATAATAATAAGAGTAATAAGTATAGTAATTGTCGTTCTATCGATCATATAAGCATAATATGGTTAATAATATGAGTTAGATTGATAATAGTGAGTGTAATAAGTACAGTAATTGTCGTTCTGTCGATCATATAAGCATAATATGGCTAATAATATGAGTTAGATCGATAATAATAAGAGTAATAAGTATAGTAATTGTCGTTCTATCGAACACATAAGCATAATATGGCTCATAATATGAGTTAGATTGATAATAATAAGAGTAATGATTATAGTAAATGTAGTTCTATCGATCATATAAGCATAATATGGCTAATAAAACGAGTTAGATTGATAATAATAAGTGTAATAAGTATAGTAAATGTCGTTCTATCGATCATATAAGCATAATATGGCTAATAATATGAGTTAGATTGATAATAATAAGAGTAATAAGTATAGTAATTGTCGTTCTATCGATCATATAAGCATAATTTGGCTAATAATATGAGTTAGATTGATAATAGTGAGTGTAATAAGTATAGTAATTGTCGTTCTGTCGATCATATAAGCATAATATGGCTAATAATATGAGTTAGATTGATAATAATAAGAGTAATAAGTATAGTAATTGTCGTTCTATCGACCACATAAGCATAATATGGCTCATAATATGCGTTAGATTGATAATAATAAGAGTAATGATTGTAGTAAGTGTAGTTCTATCGATCATATAAGCATAATATGGCTAATAATATGAGTTAGATTGATAATAATAAGTGTAATAAGTATAGTAAATGTCGTTCTATCGATCATATAAGCATAATATGGCTAATAATATGAGTTAGATTGATAATAATAAGAGTAATAAGTATAGTAATTGTCGTTCTATCGATCATATAAGCATAAATTGGCTAATAATATGAGTTAGATTGATAATAATAAGAGTAATAAGTATAGTAATTATCGTTCTACCGATCATATAAGCATAACATGGTTACTAATATGAGTTAGATTGATAACAGGGAGTGTAATAAGAATAGTAATTGTCGTTCTGTCGATCATATAAGCATAATATGGCTATTAAGATGAGTTAGATTGATAATAATAAGAGTAATGAGTATAGTAATTGTCCTTCTATCGATCATATCTGCATAATATGGTTAATAATATGAGTTAGATTGATAATAGTGAGTGTAATAAGTATAGTAATTGTCGTTCTGTCGATCATATAAGCTTAATATGGCTAATAATATGAGTTAGATTGATAATAATAAGTGTAATAAGTATAGTAATTGTCGTTCTATCGACCACATAAGCATATTATGGCTAATAATATGAGTTAGATTGATAATAATAAGAGTAATGAGTATAGTAAATGTAGTTCTATCGATCATATAAGCATAATATGGCTAATAATATGAGTTAGATTGATAATAATAAGAGTAATGAGTATAGTAATTGTCGTTCTATCGATCATATAAGCATAATATGGCTAATAATATGAGTTAGATTGATAATAATATGAGTAATAAGTATAGTAATTATCGTTCTACCGATCATATAAGCATAATATGGTTAATAATATGAGTTAGATTGATAACAGGGAGTGTAATAAGAATAGTAATTATCGTTCTGTCGATTATATAAGCATAATATGGCTAATAATATGAGTTAGATTGATAATAATAAGAGTAATAAGTATAGTAATTGTCGTTCTATCGACCACATAAGCATATTATGGCTAATAATATGAGTTAGATTGATAATAATAAGAGTAATGAGTATAGTAAATGTAGTTCTATCGATCATATAAGCATAATATGGCTTATAATATGAGTTAGATTGATAATAATAAGAGTAATAGGTATAGTAAATGTCGTTCTATCGATCATATAAGCATAATTTGGCTAATAATATGAGTTAGATTGATAATAATAAGAGTAATAAGTATAGTAATTATCGTTCTACCGATCATATAAGCATAATATGGTTAATAATATGAGTTAGATTGATAATAATAAGAGTAATCAGTATAGTAATTGTCGTTCTATCGATCATATCTGCATAATATGGCTAATAATATGAGTTAGATTGATAATAGTGAGTGTAATAAGTATAGTAATTGTCGTTCTATCGATCATATAAGCATTATATGGCTAATAATATGAGTTAGATTTATAATAATAAGAGTAATAAGTATAGTAATTGTCGTTCTATCGATCATATAAGCATAATATGGTTAATAATATGAGTTAGATTGATAATAGTGAGTGTAATAAGTACAGTAATTGTCGTTCTGTCGATCATATAAGCATAATATGGCTAATAATATGAGTTAGATCGATAATAATAAGAGTAATAAGTATAGTAATTGTCGTTCTATCGATCATATAAGCATAATATGGCTAATAATATGAGTTAGATTGATAATAATAAGAGTAATAAGTATAGTAATTGTCGTTCTATCGACCACATAAGCATAATATGGCTCATAATATGAGTTAGATTGATAATAATAAGAGTAATGATTATAGTAAATGTAGTTCTATCGATCATATAAGCATAATATGGCTAATAATATGAGTTAGATTGATAATAATAAGTGTAATAAGTATAGTAAATGTCGTTCTATCGATCATATAAGCATAATATGGCGAATAATATGAGTTAGATTGATAATAATAAGAGTAATAAGTATAGTAATTGTCGTTCTATCGACCATATAAGCATAATTTGGCTAATAATATGAGTTAGATTGATAATAATAAGAGTAATAAGTATAGTAATTATCGTTCTACCGATCATATAAGCATAACATGGTTACTAATATGAGTTAGATTGATAACAGGGAGTGTAATAAGAATAGTAATTGTCGTTCTGTCGATCATATAAGCATAATATGGCTAATAAGATGAGTTAGATTGATAATAATAAGAGTAATGAGTATAGTAATTGTCGTTCTATCGATCATATCTGCATAATATGGTAAATAATATGAGTTAGATTGATAATAGTGAGTGTAATAAGTATAGTAATTGTCGTTCTGTCGATCATATAAGCATAATATGGCTAATAATATGAGTTAGATTGATAATAATAAGAGTAATAAGTATAGTAATTGTCGTTCTATCGACCACATAAGCATAATATGGCTCATAATATGCGTTAGATTGATAATAATAAGAGTAATGATTGTAGTAAGTGTAGTTCTATCGATCATATAAGCATAATATGGCTAATAATATGAGTTAGATTGATAATAATAAGTGTAATAAGTATAGTAAATGTCGTTCTATCGATCATATAAGCATAATATGGCTAATAATATGAGTTAGATTGATAATAATAAGAGTAATAAGTATAGTAATTGTCGTTCTATCGATCTTATAAGCATAAATTGGCTAATAATATGAGTTAGATTGATAATAATAAGAGTAATAAGTATAGTAATTATCGTTCTACCGATCATATAAGCATAACATGGTTACTAATATGAGTTAGATTGATAACAGGGAGTGTAATAAGAATAGTAATTGTCGTTCTGTCGATCATATAAGCATAATATGGCTATTAAGATGAGTTAGATTGATAATAATAAGAGTAATGAGTATAGTAATTGTCCTTCTATCGATCATATCTGCATAATATGGTTAATAATATGAGTTAGATTGATAATAGTGAGTGTAATAAGTATAGTAATTGTCGTTCTGTCGATCATATAAGCTTAATATGGCTAATAATATGAGTTAGATTGATAATAATAAGTGTAATAAGTATAGTAATTGTCGTTCTATCGACCACATAAGCATATTATGGCTAATAATATGAGTTAGATTGATAATAATAAGAGTAATGAGTATAGTAAATGTAGTTCTATCGATCATATAAGCATAATATGGCTAATAATATGAGTTAGATTGATAATAATAAGAGTAATGAGTATAGTAATTGTCGTTCTATCGATCATATAAGCATAATATGGCTAATAATATGAGTTAGATTCATAATAATATGAGTAATAAGTATAGTAATTATCGTTCTACCGATCATATAAGCATAATATGGTTAATAATATGAATTAGATTGATAACAGGGAGTGTAATAAGAATAGTAATTATCGTTCTGTCGATTATATAAGCATAATATGGCTAATAATATGAGTTAGATTGATAATAATAAGAGTAATAAGTATAGTAATTGTCGTTCTATCGACCACATAAGCATATTATGGCTAATAATATGAGTTAGATGATAATAATAATAGTAATGAGTATAGTAAATGTAGTTCTATCGATCATATAAGCATAATATGGCTTATAATATGAGTTAGATTGATAATAATAAGAGTAATAGGTATAGTAAATGTCGTTCTATCGATCATATAAGCATAATTTGGCTAATAATATGAGTTAGACTGATAATAATAAGAGTAATAAGTATAGTAATTATCGTTCTACCGATCATATAAGCATAATATGTCTAATAATATGAGTTAGATTGATAATAATAAGTGTAATAAGTATAGTAAATGTCGTTCTATCGATCATATAAGCATAATATGGCTAATAATATGAGTTAGATTGATAATAATAAGAGTAATAAGTATAGTAATTGGTCGTTCTATCGATCATGTAAGCATATTTGGCTAATAATATGAGTTAGATTGATAATAATAAGAGTAATAAGTATAGTAATTATGGTTCTACCGATCATATCAGCATAATATGGTTAATAATATGAGTTGGATTGATAATAATAAGAGTAATCAGTATAGTAATTGTCGTTCTATCGATCATATCTGCATAATATGGTTAATAATATGAGTTAGATTGATAATAGTGAGTGTAATAAGTATAGTAATTGTCGTTCTATCGACCACATAAGCATATTATGGCTAATAATATGAGTTAGATTGATAATAATAAGAGTAATGAGTATAGTAAATGTAGTTCTATCGGTCATATAAGCATAATATGGCTAATAATATGAGTTAGATTGATAATAATAAGAGTAATGAGTATAGTAATTGTCGTTCTATCGATCATTTAAGCATAATATGGCTAATAATATGAGTTAGGTTGATAAAAATAAGAATAATAAGTATAGTAATTGTCGTTCTATCGATCATATTAGCACAATTTGGCTAATAATATGAGTTAGATTGAAAATAATAAGTGTAATAAGAATAGTAATTGTCGTTCTGTCGATCATATAAGCATAATATGGCTAATAAGATGAGTTAGATTGATAATAATAAGAGTAATGAGTATAGTAATTGTCGTTCTATCGATCATATCTGCATAATATGGTTAATAATATGAGTTAGATTGATAATAGTGAGTGTAATAAGTATAGTAATTGTCGTTCTGTCGATCATATAAGCATAATATGGCTATTAATATGAGTTAGATTGATAATAATAAGAGTAATGAGTATAGTAATTGTCGTTCTATCGATCATATAAGCATAATTTGGCTAATAATATGAGTTAGATTGATAATAATAAGAGTAATAAGTATAGTAATTATCGTTCTACCGATCATATAAGCATAATATGGTTAATAATATGAGTTGGATTGATAATAATAAGAGTAATCAGTATAGTAATTGTCGTTCTATCGATCATATCTGCATAATATGGGTAATAATATGAGTTAGATTGATAATAGTGAGTGTAATAAGTATAGTAATTGTCGTTCTATCGACCACATAAGCATATTATGGCTAATAATATGAGTTAGATTGATAATAATAAGAGTAATGAGTATAGTAAATGTAGTTCTATCGATCATATAAGCATAATATGGCTAATAATATGAGTTAGATTGATAATAATAAGAGTAATGAGTATAGCAATTGTCGTTCTATCGATCATTTAAGCATAAAATGGCTAATAATATGAGTTAGGTTGATAAAAATAAGAATAATAAGTATAGTAATTGTCGTTCTATCGATCATATTAGCATAATATGGTTAATAATATGAGTTAGATTGATAATAATAAGATTAATGAGTATAGTAATTGTCGTTCTATCGATCATATAAGCATAATTTGGCTAAAAATATGAGTTAGATTGATAATAATAAGAGTAATAAGTATAGTAATTATCGTTCTACCGATCATATAAACATAACATGATTAATAATATGAGTTAGATTGATAACAGGGAGTGTAATAAGAATAGTAATTGTCGTTCTGTCGATCATATAAGCATAATATGGCTAATAAGATGAGTTAGATTGATAATAATAAGAGTAATGAGTATAGTAATTGTCGTTCTATCGATCATATCTGCATAATATGGTTAATAATATGAGTTAGATTGATAATAGTGAGTGTAATAAGTATAGTAATTGTCGTTCTGTCGATCATATAAGCATAATATGGCTAATAATATGAGTTAGATTGATAATAATAAGAGTAATAAGTATAGTAATTGTCGTTCTATCGATCATATAAGCATAATATGGCTAATAATATGAGTTAGATTGATAATAATAAGAATAATCAGTATAGTAATTGTCGTTCTATCGATCATATCTGCATAATATGGTTATTAATATGAGTTAGATTGATAATAGTGAGTGTAATAAGTATAGTAATTGTCGTTCTATCGATCATATAAGCATAATTTGGCTAATAATATGAGTTAGATTGATAATAATAAGAGTAATAAGTATAGTAATTGTCGTTCTATCGATCATATAAGCATTATATGGCTAATAATATGAGTTAGATTTATAATAATAAGAGTAATAAGTATAGTAATTGTCGTTCTATCGATCATATAAGCATAATATGGTTAATAATATGAGTTAGATTGATAAGAGTGAGTGTAATAAGTACAGTAATTGTCGTTCTGTCGATCATATAAGCATAATATGGCTAATAATATGAGTTAGATTGATAATAATAAGAGTAATAAGTATAGTAATTGTCGTTCTATCGACCACATAAGCATAATATGGCTCATAATATGAGTTAGATTGATAATAATAAGAGTAATGATTATACTAAATGTAGTTCTATCGATCATATAAGCATAATATGGCTAATAATACGAGTTAGATGGATAATAATAAGTGTAATAAGTATAGTAAATGTCGTTCTATCGATCATATAAGCATAATATGGCTAATAATATGAGTTAGATTGATAATAATAAGAGTAATAAGTATAGTAATTGTCGTTCTATCGATCATATAAGCATAAATTGGCTAATAATATGAGTTAGATTGATAATAATAAGAGTAATAAGTATAGTAATTATCGTTCTACCGATCATATAAGCATAATATGGTTAATAATATGAGTTAGATTGATAATAGTGAGTGTAATAAGTACAGTAATTGTCGTTCTGTCGATCATATAAGCATAATATGGCTAATAATATGAGTTAGATTGATAATAATAAGAGTAATAAGTATAGTAATTGTCGTTCTATCGACCACATAAGCATAATATGGCTCATAATATGAGTTAGATTGATAATAATAAGAGTAATGATTATAGTAAATGTAGTTCTATCGATCATATAAGCATAATATGGCTAATAATATGAGTTAGATTGATAATAATAAGTGTAATAAGTATAGTAAATGTCGTTCTATCGATCATATAAGCATAATATGGCTAATAATATGAGTTAGATTGATAATAATAAGAGTAATAAGTATAGTAATTGTCGTTCTATCGATCATATAAGCATAATTTGGCTAATAATATGAGTTAGATTGATAATAATAAGAGTAATAAGTATAGTAATTATCGTTCTACCGATCATATAAGCATAACATGGTTACTAATATGAGTTAGATTGATAACAGGGAGTGTAATAAGAATAGTAATTGTCGTTCTGTCGATCATATAAGCATAATATGGCTAATAAGATGGGTTAGATTGATAATAATAAGAGTAATGAGTATAGTAATTGTCGTTCTATCGATCATATCTGCATAATATGGTTAATAATATGAGTTAGATTGATAATAGTGAGTGTACTAAGTATAGTAATTGTCGTTCTGTCGATCATATAAGCATAATATGGCTAATAATATGAGTTAGATTGATAATAATAAGAGTAATCAGTATAGTAATTGTCGTTCTATCGATCATATCTGCATAATATGGTTAATAATATGAGTTATATTGATAATAGTGAGTGTAATAAGTATAGTAATTGTCGTCCTATCGATCATATAAGCATAATATGGCCAATAATATGAGTTAGATTGATAATAATAAGAGTAATGGGTATAGTAATTGTCGTTCTATCGATCATATAAGCATAATATGGCTAATAATATGAGTTAGATTGATAATAATATGAGTAATAAGTATAGTAATTATCGTTCTACCGATCATATAAGCATAATATGGTTAATAATATGAGTTAGATTGATAACAGGGAGTGTAATAAGAATAGTAATTATCGTTCTATCGATCATATAAGCATAATATGGCTAATAATATGAGTTAGATTGATAATAATAAGAGTAATGAGTATAGCAATTGTCGTTCTATCGATCATTTAAGCATAAAATGGCTAATAATATGAGTTAGGTTGATAAAAATAAGAATAATAAGTATAGTAATTGTCGTTCTATCGATCATATTAGCATAATATGGTTAATAATATGAGTTAGATTGATAATAATAAGATTAATGAGTATAGTAATTGTCGTTCTATCGATCATATAAGCATAATTTGGCTAAAAATATGAGTTAGATTGATAATAATAAGAGTAATAAGTATAGTAATTATCGTTCTACCGATCATATAAACATAACATGATTAATAATATGAGTTAGATTGATAACAGGGAGTGTAATAAGAATAGTAATTGTCGTTCTGTCGATCATATAAGCATAATATGGCTAATAAGATGAGTTAGATTGATAATAATAAGAGTAATGAGTATAGTAATTGTCGTTCTATCGATCATATCTGCATAATATGGTTAATAATATGAGTTAGATTGATAATAGTGAGTGTAATAAGTATAGTAATTGTCGTTCTGTCGATCATATAAGCATAATATGGCTAATAATATGAGTTAGATTGATAATAATAAGAGTAATAAGTATAGTAATTGTCGTTCTATCG
>NW_027474301.1:0-28108 GCF_050947335.1 Megachile rotundata | reverse complement strand
CCATATTATGCTTAAATGATCGATAGAACTACAATTACTATACTCATTACTCTTATTATTATCAATCTAACTCATATTATTAGCCATATTATGCTTATATGATCGATAGAACGAGAATTACTATACTCACTACTCTTAGTATTATCAATTTAACTCATATTATTAGCCATATTATGCTTATATGATCGATTGAACGACAATTACTATACTTATTACTCTTATTATTATCAATCTAACTCATATTATTAGCCATATTATGCTTATATGATCGATAGAACGACAATTACTATACTTATTACTCTTATTGTTATCAATCTAACTCATATTATTAGCAATATTATGCTTATATGATCGATAGAACGAGAATTACTATACTCACTACTCTTAGTATTATCAATCTAACTCATATTATTAGCCATATTATGCTTATATTATCGATAGAACGACAATTACTATACTTATTACTGTTATTATTATCAATCTAACTCGTATTATTAGACATATTATGCTTAAATGATTGATAGAACGACAATTACTATACTTATTACTCTTATTATTATCAATCTAACTCGTATTATTAGCCATATTATGCTTATATGATCGATAGAACGACAATTACTATACTCATTACTCTTATTATTATCATTCTAACTCGTATTATTAGCCATATTATGCTTATATCATCGACAGAACGACAATTACTATACTTATTACACTCACTATTATCAATCTAACTCATGTTATTAACCATATTATGCAGATATGATCGATAGAACGACAATTACTATACTTATTACTCTTATTATTATCAATCTAACTCATATTATTAGCCATATTATGCCTATATGATCGATAGAACGAGAATTAATATACTCACTACTCTTAGTATTATCAATCTAACTCATATTATTAGCCATATTATGCTTATATGATCGATAGAACGACAATTACTATACTTATTACTCTTATTATTATCAATCTAACTCATATTATTAGCCATATTATGCTTATATGATCGATAGAACCAGAATTACTATACTCACTACTCTTAGTATTATCAATCTAACTCATATTATTAGCCATATTATGCTTAAAATATCGATAGAACGACAATTACTATACTTGTTACTGTTATTATTATCAATCTAACTCATATTATTAGCCATATTATGCTTATATGATCGATAGAACGGGAATTACTATACTCACTACTCTTAGTATTATCAATCTAACTCATATTATTAGCCATATTATGCTTAAAATATCGATAGAACGACAATTACTATACTTATTACTGTTATTATTATCAATCTAACTCATATTATTAGCCATATTATGCTTATATGATCGATAGAACAAGAATTACTATACTCACTACTCTTAGTATTATCAATCTAACTCATATTATTAGCCATATTATGCTTATAATATCGATAGAACGACAATTACTATACTTATTACTGTTATTATTATCAATCTAACTCATATTATTAGCCATATTATGCTTAAATGATCGATAGAACTACAATTATTATACTCATTACTCTTATTATTATCAATCTAACTCATATTATTAGCCATATTATGCTTATATGATCGATAGAACGAGAATTACTATACTCACTACTCTTAATATTATTACTCTAACACATATTATTAGCCATATTATGCTTACATGATCGATAGAACGAGAATTACTATACTCACTACTCTTAGTATTATCAATCTAACTCATATTATTAGCCACATTATGCTTATAATATCGATAGAACGACAATTACTATACTTATTACTGTTATTATTATCAATCTACCTCATATTATTAGCCATATTATGCTTATAATATCGATAGAACGACAATTACTATACTTATTACTGTTATTATTATCAATCTAACTCATATTAATAGCCATATTATGCTTAAATGATCGATAGAACTACAATTACTATACTCATTACTCTTATTATTATCAATCTAACTCATATTATTAGCCATATTATGCTTATATGATCGATAGAACGAGAATTACTATACTCACTACTCTTAGTATTATCAATTTAACTCATATTATTAGCCATATTATGCTTATATGATCGATTGAACGACAATTACTATACTTATTACTCTTATTATTATCAATCTAACTCATATTATTAGCCATATTATGCTTATATGATCGATAGAACGACAATTACTATACTTATTACTCTTATTGTTATCAATCTAACTCATATTATTAGCCATATTATGCTTATATGATCGATAGAACGAGAATTACTATACTCACTACTCTTAGTATTATCAATCTAACTCATATTATTAGCCATATTATGCTTATAATATCGATAGAACGACAATTGCTATACTTATTACTCTTATTATTATCAATCTAACTCATATTATTAGCCATATTATGCTTATATGATCGATAGAACGACAATTACTATACTTATTACTCTTATTGTTATCATACTAACTCATATTATTAGCCATATTATGCTTATATGATCGATAGAACGAGAATTACTATACTCACTACTCTTAGTATTATCAATCTAACTCATATTATTAGCCATATTATGCTTATATGATCGATAGAACGACAATTACTATACTTATTACTGTTATTATTATCAATCTAACTCATATTATTAGCCATATTATGCTTATATGATCGATAGAACGAGAATTACTATACTCACTACTCTTAGTATTATCAATCTAACTCATATTATTAGCCATATTATGCTTATAATATCGATAGAACGACAATTACTATACTTATTACTGTTATTATTATCAATCTAACTCATATTATTAGCCATATTATGCTTAAATGATCGATAGAACTACAATTACTATACTTATTACTCTTATTATTATCAATCTAACTCATATTATTAGCCATATTATGCTTATATGATCGATAGAACGAGAATTACTATACTCACTACTCTTAGTATTATCAATCTAACTCATATTATTAGCCATATTATGCTTAAAATATCGATAGAACGACAATTACTATACTTGTTACTGTTATTATTATCAATCTAACTCATATTATTAGCCATATTATGCTTATATGATCGATAGAACGGGAATTACTATACTCACTACTCTTAGTATTATCAATCTAACTCATATTATTAGCCATATTATGCTTAAAATATCGATAGAACGACAATTACTATACTTATTACTGTTATTATTATCAATCTAACTCATATTATTAGCCATATTATGCTTATATGATCGATAGAACAAGAATTACTATACTCACTACTCTTAGTATTATCAATCTAACTCATATTATTAGCCATATTATGCTTATAATATCGATAGAACGACAATTACTATACTTATTACTGTTATTATTATCAATCTAACTCATATTATTAGCCATATTATGCTTAAATGATCGATAGAACTACAATTATTATACTCATTACTCTTATTATTATCAATCTAACTCATATTATTAGCCATATTATGCTTATATGATCGATAGAACGAGAATTACTATACTCACTACTCTTAATATTATTACTCTAACACATATTATTAGCCATATTATGCTTACATGATCGATAGAACGAGAATTACTATACTCACTACTCTTAGTATTATCAATCTAACTCATATTATTAGCCACATTATGCTTATAATATCGATAGAACGACAATTACTATACTTATTACTGTTATTATTATCAATCTACCTCATATTATTAGCCATATTATGCTTATAATATCGATAGAACGACAATTACTATACTTATTACTGTTATTATTATCAATCTAACTCATATTAATAGCCATATTATGCTTAAATGATCGATAGAACTACAATTACTATACTCATTACTCTTATTATTATCAATCTAACTCATATTATTAGCCATATTATGCTTATATGATCGATAGAACGAGAATTACTATACTCACTACTCTTAGTATTATCAATTTAGCTCATATTATTAGCCATATTATGCTTATATGATCGATTGAACGACAATTACTATACTTATTACTCTTATTATTATCAATCTAACTCATATTATTAGCCATATTATGCTTATATGATCGATAGAACGACAATTACTATACTTATTACTCTTATTGTTATCAATCTAACTCATATTATTAGCCATATTATGCTTATATGATCGATAGAACGAGAATTACTATACTCACTACTCTTAGTATTATCAATCTAACTCATATTATTAGCCATATTATGCTTATAATATCGATAGAACGACAATTGCTATACTTATTACTCTTATTATTATCAATCTAACTCATATTATTAGCCATATTATGCTTATATGATCGATAGAACGACAATTACTATACTTATTACTCTTATTGTTATCATACTAACTCATATTATTAGCCATATTATGCTTATATGATCGATAGAACGAGAATTACTATACTCACTACTCTTAGTATTATCAATCTAACTCATATTATTAGCCATATTATGCTTATATGATCGATAGAACGACAATTGCTATACTTATTACTGTTATTATTATCAATCTAACTCATATTATTAGCCATATTATGCTTATATGATCGATAGAACGAGAATTACTATACTCACTACTCTTAGTATTATCAATCTAACTCATATTATTAGCCATATTATGCTTATAATATCGATAGAACGACAATTACTATACTTATTACTGTTATTATTATCAATCTAACTCATATTATTAGCCATATTATGCTTAAATGATCGATAGAACTACAATTACTATACTCATTACTCTTATTATTATCAATCTAACTCATATTATTAGCCATATTATGCTTATATGATCGATAGAACGAGAATTACTATACTCACTACTCTTAGTATTATCAATTTAACTCATATTATTAGCCATATTATGCTTATATGATCGATTGAACGACAATTACTATACTTATTACTCTTAGTATTACCAATCTAACTCATATTATTAGCCATATTATGCTTATATGATCGATAGAACGACAATTACTATACTCATTACTCTTATTATTATCAATCTAACTCATATTATTAGCCATATTATGCTTATATGATCGATAGAACGAGAATTACTATACTCACTACTCTTAGTATTATCAATTTAACTCATATTATTAGCCATATTATGCTTATATGATCGATTGAACGACAATTACTATTCTTATTACTCTTATTATTATCAATCTAACTCATATTATTAGCCATATTATGCTTATATGATCGATAGAACGACAATTACTATACTTATTACTCTTATTGTTATCAATCTAACTCATATTATTAGCCATATTATGCTTATATGATCGATAGAACGAGAATTACTATACTCACTACTCTTAGTATTATCAATCTAACTCATATTATTAGCCTTATTATGCTTATATGATCGATAGAACGACAATTACTGTACTTATTACTCTTATTATTATCAATCTAACTCATATTATTAGCCATATTATGCCTATATGATCGATAGAACGAGAATTAATATACTCACTACTCTTAGTATTATCAATCTAACTCATATTATTAGCTATATTATGCTTATATGATCGATAGAACGACAATTACTATACTTATTACTCTTATTATTATCAATCTAACTCATATTATTAGCCATATTATGCTTATATGATCGATAGAACGAGAATTACTATACTCACTACTCTTAGTATTATCAATCTATCTCATATTATTAGCCATATTATGCTTAAAATATCGATAGAACGACAATTACTATACTTATTACTGTTATTATTATCAATCTAACTCATATTATTAGCCATATTATGCTTATATGATCGATAGAACGGGAATTACTATACTCACTACTCTTAGTATTATCAATCTAACTCATATTATTAGCCATATTATGCTTATAATATCGATAGAACGAGAATTACTATACTCACTACTCTTAGTATTATCAATCTAACTCATATTATTAGCCATATTATGCTTAAAATATCGATAGAACGACAATTACTATACTTATTACTGTTATTATTATCAATCTAACTCATATTATTAGCCATATTATGCTTATATGATCGATAGAACGGGAATTACTATACTCACTACTCTTAGTATTATCAATCTAACTCATATTATTAGACATATTATGCTTATAATATCGATAGAACGACAATTACTATACTTATTACTGTTATTATTATCAATCTAACTCATATTAATAGCCATATTATGCTTAAATGATCGATAGAACTACAATTACTATACTCATTACTCTTATTATTATCAATCTAACTCATATTATTAGCCATATTATGCTTATATGATCGATAGAACGAGAATTACTATACTCACTACTCTTAGTATTATCAATTTAACTCATATTATTAGCCATATTATGCTTATATGATCGATTGAACGACAATTACTATACTTATTACTCTTATTATTATCAATCTAACTCATATTATTAGCCATATTATGCTTATATGATCGATAGAACGACAATTACTATACTTATTACTCTTATTGTTATCAATCTAACTCATATTATTAGCCATATTATGCTTATATGATCGATAGAACGAGAATTACTATACTCACTACTCTTAGTATTATCAATCTAACTCATATTATTAGCCATATTATGCTTATATTATCGATAGAACGACAATTACTATACTTATTACTGTTATTATTATCAATCTAACTCGTATTATTAGACATATTATGCTTAAATGATTGATAGAACGACAATTACTATACTTATTACTCTTATTATTATCAATCTAACTCGTATTATTAGCCTTATTATGCTTATATGATCGATAGAACGACAATTACTGTACTTATTACTCTTATTATTATCAATCTAACTCATATTATTAGCCATATTATGCCTATATGATCGATAGAACGAGAATTAATATACTCACTACTCTTAGTATTATCAATCTAACTCATATTATTAGCTATATTATGCTTATATGATCGATAGAACGACAATTACTATACTTATTACTCTTATTATTATCAATCTAACTCATATTATTAGCCATATTATGCTTATATGATCGATAGAACGAGAATTACTATACTCACTACTCTTAGTATTATCAATCTAACTCATATTATTAGCCATATTATGCTTAAAATATCGATAGAACGACAATTACTATACTTATTACTGTTATTATTATCAATCTAACTCATATTATTAGCCATATTATGCTTATATGATCGATAGAACGGGAATTACTATACTCACTACTCTTAGTATTATCAATCTAACTCATATTATTAGCCATATTATGCTTATAATATCGATAGAACGAGAATTACTATACTCACTACTCTTAGTATTATCAATCTAACTCATATTATTAGCCATATTATGCTTAAAATATCGATAGAACGACAATTACTATACTTATTACTGTTATTATTATCAATCTAACTCATATTATTAGCCATATTATGCTTATATGATCGATAGAACGGGAATTACTATACTCACTACTCTTAGTATTATCAATCTAACTCATATTATTAGACATATTATGCTTATAATATCGATAGAACGACAATTACTATACTTATTACTGTTATTATTATCAATCTAACTCATATTAATAGCCATATTATGCTTAAATGATCGATAGAACTACAATTACTATACTCATTACTCTTATTATTATCAATCTAACTCATATTATTAGCCATATTATGCTTATATGATCGATAGAACGAGAATTACTATACTCACTACTCTTAGTATTATCAATTTAACTCATATTATTAGCCATATTATGCTTATATGATCGATTGAACGACAATTACTATACTTATTACTCTTATTATTATCAATCTAACTCATATTATTAGCCATATTATGCTTATATGATCGATAGAACGACAATTACTATACTTATTACTCTTATTGTTATCAATCTAACTCATATTATTAGCCATATTATGCTTATATGATCGATAGAACGAGAATTACTATACTCACTACTCTTAGTATTATCAATCTAACTCATATTATTAGCCATATTATGCTTATAATATCGATAGAACGAGAATTACTATACTCACTACTCTTAGTATTATCAATCTAACTCATATTATTAGCCATATTATGCTTAAAATATCGATAGAACGACAATTACTATACTTATTACTGTTATTATTATCAATCTAACTCATATTATTAGCCATATTATGCTTATATGATCGATAGAACGGGAATTACTATACTCACTACTCTTAGTATTATCAATCTAACTCATATTATTAGACATATTATGCTTATAATATCGATAGAACGACAATTACTATACTTATTACTGTTATTATTATCAATCTAACTCATATTAATAGCCATATTATGCTTAAATGATCGATAGAACTACAATTACTATACTCATTACTCTTATTATTATCAATCTAACTCATATTATTAGCCATATTATGCTTATATGATCGATAGAACGAGAATTACTATACTCACTACTCTTAGTATTATCAATTTAACTCATATTATTAGCCATATTATGCTTATATGATCGATTGAACGACAATTACTATACTTATTACTCTTATTATTATCAATCTAACTCATATTATTAGCCATATTATGCTTATATGATCGATAGAACGACAATTACTATACTTATTACTCTTATTGTTATCAATCTAACTCATATTATTAGCCATATTATGCTTATATGATCGATAGAACGAGAATTACTATACTCACTACTCTTAGTATTATCAATCTAACTCATATTATTAGCCATATTATGCTTATATTATCGATAGAACGACAATTACTATACTTATTACTGTTATTATTATCAATCTAACTCGTATTATTAGACATATTATGCTTAAATGATTGATAGAACGACAATTACTATACTTATTACTCTTATTATTATCAATCTAACTCGTATTATTAGCCATATTATGCTTATATGATCGATAGAACGGCAATTACTATACTCATTACTCTTATTATTATCAATCTAACTCGTATTATTAGCCATATTATGCTTATATGATCGACAGAACGACAATTACTATACTTATTACACTCACTATTATCAATCTAACTCATGTTATTAACCATATTATGCAGATATGATCGATAGAACGACAATTACTATACTTATTACTCTTATTATTATCAATCTAACTCATATTATTAGCCATATTATGCCTATATGATCGATAGAACGAGAATTAATATACTCACTACTCTTAGTATTATCAATCTAACTCATATTATTAGCCATATTATGCTTATATGATCGATAGAACGACAATTACTATACTTATTACTCTTATTATTATCAATCTAACTCATATTATTAGCCATATTATGCTTATATGATCGATAGAACGAGAATTACTATACTCACTACTCTTAGTATTATCAATTTAACTCATATTATTAGCCATATTATGCTTATATGATCGATTGAACGACAATTACTATACTTATTACTCTTATTATTATCAATCTAACTCATATTATTAGCCATATTATGCTTATATGATCGATAGAACGACAATTACTATACTTATTACTCTTATTGTTATCAATCTAACTCATATTATTAGCCATATTATGCTTATATGATCGATTGAACGACAATTACTATACTTATTACTCTTATTATTATCAATCTAACTCATATTATTAGCCATATTATGCTTATATGATCGATAGAACGACAATTACTATACTTATTACTCTTATTGTTATCAATCTAACTCATATTATTAGCCATATTATGCTTATATGATCGATAGAACGAGAATTACTATACTCACTACTCTTAGTATTATCAATCTAACTCATATTATTAGCCATATTATGCTTATAATATCGATAGAACGACAATTACTATACTTATTACTCTTATTATTATCAATCTAACTCATATTATTAGCCATATTATGCTTATATGATCGATAGAACGAGAATTACTATACTCACTACTCTTAGTATTATCAATCTAACTCATATTATTAGCCATATTATGCTTATATGATCGATAGAACGACAATTACTATACTTATTACTGTTATTATTATCAATCTAACTCATATTATTAGCCATATTATGCTTATATGATCGATAGAACGAGAATTACTATACTCACTACTCTTAGTATTATCAATCTAACTCATATTATTAGCCATATTATGCTTATAATATCGATAGAACGACAATTACTATACTTATTACTGTTATTATTATCAATCTAACTCATATTATTAGCCATATTATGCTTAAATGATCGATAGAACTACAATTACTATACTCATTACTCTTATTATTATCAATCTAACTCATATTATTAGCCATATTATGCTTATATGATCGATAGAACGAGAATTACTATACTCACTACTCTTAATATTATTACTCTAACACATATTATTAGCCATATTATGCTTATATGATCGATAGAACGAGAATTACTATACTCACTACTCTTAGTATTATCAATCTAACTCATATTATTAGCCACATTATGCTTATAATATCGATAGCACGACAATTACTATACTTATTACTGTTATTATTATCAATCTAACTCATATTATTAGCCATATTATGCTTATATTATCGATAGAACGAGAATTACTATACTCACTACTCTTAGTATTATCAATCTAACTCATATTATTAGCCATATTATGCTTATAATATCGATAGAACGACAATTACTATACTTATTACTGTTATTATTATCAATCTAACTCGTATTATTAGACATATTATGCTTAAATGATTGATAGAACGACAATTACTATACTTATTACTCTTATTATTATCAATCTAACTCATATTATTAGCCATATTATGCTTATATGATCGATAGAACGACAATTACTATACTCATTACTCTTATTATTATCAATCTAACTCATATTATTAGCCATATTATGCTTATATGATCGACAGAACGACAATTACTATACTTATTACACTCACTATTATCAATCTAACTCATGTTATTAACCATATTATGCAGATATGATCGATAGAACGACAATTACTATACTTATTACTCTTATTATTATCAATCTAACTCATATTATTAGCCATATTATGCTTATATGATCGATAGAACGACAATTACTATACTTATTACTCTTATTATTATAAATCTAACTCATATTATTAGCCATATTATGCTTATATGATCGATAGAACGAGAATTACTATACTCACTACTCTTAGTATTATCAATCTAACTCATATTATTAGCCATATTATGCTTAAAATATCGATAGAACGACAATTACTATACTTATTACTGTTATTATTATCAATCTAACTCATATTATTAGCCATATTATGCTTATATGATCGATAGAACGGGAATTACTATACTCACTACTCTTAGTATTATCAATCTAACTCATATTATTAGCCATATTATGCTTATAATATCGATAGAACGACAATTACTATACTTATTACTGTTATTATTATCAATCTAACTCATATTAATAGCCATATCATGCTTAAATGATCGATAGAACTACAATTACTATACTCATTACTCTTATTATTATCAATCTAACTCATATTATTAGCCATATTATGCTTATATGATCGATAGAACGAGAATTACTATACTCACTACTCTTAGTATTATCAATTTAACTCATATTATTAGCCATATTATGCTTATATGATCGATTGAACGACAATTACTATACTTATTACTCTTATTATTATCAATCTAACTCATATTATTAGCCATATTATGCGTATATGATCGATAGAACGACAATTACTATACTTATTACTCTTATTGTTATCAATCTAACTCGTATTATTAGACATATTATGCTTAAATGATTGATAGAACGACAATTACTGTACTTATTACTCTTATTATTATCAATCTAACTCATATTATTAGTCATATTATGCTTATATGATCGATAGAACGAGAATTACTATACTCACTACTCTTAGTATTATCAATCTAACTCATATTATTAGCCATATTATGCTTATATTATGGATAGAACGACAATTACTATACTTATTACTGTTATTATTATCAATCTAACTCGTATTATTAGACATATTATGCTTAAATGATTGATAGAACGACAATTACTATACTTATTACTCTTATTATTATCAATCTAACTCATATTATTAGCCATATTATGCTTATATGATCGATAGAACGACAATTACTATACTCATTACTCTTATTATTATCAATCTAACTCATATTATTAGCCATATTATGCTTATATGATCGACAGAACGACAATTACTATACTTATTACACTCACTATTATCAATCTAACTCATGTTATTAACCATATTATGCAGATATGATCGATAGAACGACAATTACTGTACTTATTACTCTTATTATTATCAATCTAACTCATATTATTAGCCATATTATGCTTATATGATCGATAGAACGACAATTACTATACTTATTACTCTTATTATTATCAATCTAACTCATATTATTAGTCATATTATGCTTATATGATCGATAGAACGAGAATTACTATACTCACTACTCTTAGTATTATCAATCTAACTCATATTATTAGCCATATTATGCTTTAAATATCGATAGAACGACAATTACTATACTTATTACTGTTATTATTATCAATCTAACTCATATTATTAGCCTTATTATGCTTATATGATCGATAGAACGACAATTACTGTACTTATTACTCTTATTATTATCAATCTAACTCATATTATTAGCCATATTATGCCTATATGATCGATAGAACGAGAATTAATATACTCACTACTCTTAGTATTATCAATCTAACTCATATTATTAGCCATATTATGCTTATATGATCGATAGAACGACAATTACTATACTTATTACTCTTATTATTATCAATCTAACTCATATTATTAGCCATATTATGCTTATATGATCGATAGAACGAGAATTACTATACTCACTACTCTTAGTATTATCAATCTAACTCATATTATTAGCCATATTATGCTTAAAATATCGATAGAACGACAATTACTATACTTATTACTGTTATTATTATCAATCTAACTCATATTATTAGCCATATTATGCTTATATGATCGATAGAACGGGAATTACTATACCCACTACTCTTAGTATTATCAATCTAACTCATATTATTAGCCATATTATGCTTATAATATCGATAGAACGACAATTACTATACTTATTACTGTTATTATTATCAATCTAACTCATATTAATAGCCATATTATGCTTAAATGATCGATAGAACTACAATTACTATACTCATTACTCTTATTATTATCAATCTAACTCATATTATTAGCCATATTATGCTTATATGATCGATAGAACGAGAATTACTATACTCACTACTCTTAGTATTATCAATTTAACTCATATTATTAGGCATATTATGCTTATATGATCGATTGAACGACAATTACTATACTTATTACTCTTATTATTATCAATCTAACTCATATTATTAGCCATATTATGCTTATATGATCGATAGAACGACAATTACTATACTTATTACTCTTATTATTATCAATCTAACTCATATTATTAACCATATTATGCAGATATGATCGATCGCACGACATTTGCTATACCTATTACTCTTATTATTATGAATCTAACTCATATTATTAACCATATTATGCTTAAATGATCGATAGAACTACAATTACTATACTCATTACTCTTATTATTATCAATCTAACTCATATTATTAGCCATATTATGCTTATATGATGGATAGAACGAGAATTACTATACTCACTACTCTTAGTATTATCAATTTAACTCATATTATTAGCCATATTATGCTTATATGATCGATTGAACGACAATTACTATACTTATTACTCTTATTATTATCAATCTAACTTATATTATTAGCCATATTATGCTTATATGATTGATAGAACGAGAATTACTATACTCACTACTCTTAGTATTATCAATCTAACTCATATTATTAGCCATATTATGCTTATATTATCGATAGAACGACAATTACTATACTTATTACTCTTATTATTATCAATCGAACTCATATTATTAGCCATATTATGCTTATATGATCGATAGAACGACAATTACTATACTTATTACTCTTATTGTTATCAATCTAACTCATATTATTAGCCATATTATGCTTATATGATCGATAGAACGAGAATTACTATACTCACTACTCTTAGTATTATCAATCTAACTCATATTATTAGCCATATTATGCTTATATTATCGATAGAACGACAATTACTATACTTATTACTGTTATTATTATCAATCTAACTCGTATTATTAGACATATTATGCTTAAATGATTGATAGAACGACAATTACTATACTTATTACTCTTATTATTATCAATCTAACTCATATTATTAGCCATATTATGCTTATATGATCGATAGAACGACAATTACTATACTTATTACTCTTATTATTATCAATCTAACTCATATTATTAGTCATATTATGCTTATATGATCGATAGAACGAGAATTACTATACTCACTACTCTTAGTATTATCAATCTAACTCATATTATTAGCCATATTATGCTTAAAATACCGATAGAACGACAATTACTATACCTATTACTCTTATTATTATCAATCTAACTCATATTAATAGCCATATTATGCTTAAATGATCGATAGAACTACAATTACTATACTCATTACTCTTATTATTATCAATCTAACTCATATTATTAGCCATATTATGCTTATATGATCGATAGAACGAGAATTACTATACTCACTACTCTTAGTATTATCAATTTAACACATATTATTAGCCATATTATGCTTATATGATCGATTGAACGACAATTACTATTCTTATTACTCTTATTATTATCAATCTAACTCATATTATTAGCCATATTATGCTTATATGATCGATAGAACGACAATTACTATACTTATTACTCTTATTATTATAAATCTAACTCATATTATTAGCCGTATTATGCTTATATGATCGATAGAACGAGAATTACTATACTCACTACTCTTAGTATTACCAATCTAACTCATATTATTAGCCATATTATGCTTATATGATCGATAGAACGACAATTACTATACTCATTACTCTTATTATTATCAATCTAACTCATATTATTAGCCATATTATGCTTATATGATCGATAGAACGAGAATTACTATACTCACTACTCTTAGTATTATCAATCTAACTCATATTATTAGCCATATTATGCTTAAAATACCGATAGAACGACAATTACTATACCTATTACTCTTATTATTATCAATCTAACTCATATTAATAGCCATATTATGCTTAAATGATCGATAGAACTACAATTACTATACTCATTACTCTTATTATTATCAATCTAACTCATATTATTAGCCATATTATGCTTATATGATCGATAGAACGAGAATTACTATACTCACTACTCTTAGTATTATCAATTTAACTCATATTAATAGCCATATCATGCTTAAATGATCGATAGAACTACAATTACTATACTCATTACTCTTATTATTATCAATCTAACTCATATTATTAGCCATATTATGCTTATATGATCGATAGAACGAGAATTACTATACTCACTACTCTTAGTATTATCAATTTAACTCATATTATTAGCCATATTATGCTTATATGATCGATTGAACGACAATTACTATACTTATTACTCTTATTATTATCAATCTAACTCATATTATTAGCCATATTATGCGTATATGATCGATAGAACGACAATTACTATACTTATTACTCTTATTGTTATCAATCTAACTCGTATTATTAGACATATTATGCTTAAATGATTGATAGAACGACAATTACTGTACTTATTACTCTTATTATTATCAATCTAACTCATATTATTAGTCATATTATGCTTATATGATCGATAGAACGAGAATTACTATACTCACTACTCTTAGTATTATCAATCTAACTCATATTATTAGCCATATTATGCTTATATTATGGATAGAACGACAATTACTATACTTATTACTGTTATTATTATCAATCTAACTCGTATTATTAGACATATTATGCTTAAATGATTGATAGAACGACAATTACTATACTTATTACTCTTATTATTATCAATCTAACTCATATTATTAGCCATATTATGCTTATATGATCGATAGAACGACAATTACTATACTCATTACTCTTATTATTATCAATCTAACTCATATTATTAGCCATATTATGCTTATATGATCGACAGAACGACAATTACTATACTTATTACACTCACTATTATCAATCTAACTCATGTTATTAACCATATTATGCAGATATGATCGATAGAACGACAATTACTGTACTTATTACTCTTATTATTATCAATCTAACTCATATTATTAGCCATATTATGCTTATATGATCGATAGAACGACAATTACTATACTTATTACTCCTATTATTATCAATCTAACTCATATTATTAGTCATATTATGCTTATATGATCGATAGAACGAGAATTACTATACTCACTACTCTTAGTATTATCAATCTAACTCATATTATTAGCCATATTATGCTTATATGATCGACAGAACGACAATTACTATACTTATTACACTCACTATTATCAATCTAACTCATATTATTAGCCTTATTATGCTTATATGATCGATAGAACGACAATTACTATACCTATTACTCTTATTATTATCAATCTAACTCATATTAATAGCCATATTATGCTTAAATGATCGATAGAACTACAATTACTATACTCATTACTCTTATTATTATCAATCTAACTCATATTATTAGCCATATTATGCTTATATGATCGATAGAACGAGAATTACTATACTCACTACTCTTATTATTATCAATCTAACTCATATTATTAGCCATATTATGCTTATATGATCGATAGAACGACAATTACTATACTTATTACTCTTATTGTTATCAATCTAACTCATATTATTAGCCATATTATGCTTATATGATCGATAGAACGAGAATTACTATACTCACTACTCTTAGTATTATCAATCTAACTCATATTATTAGCCATATTATGCTTATATTATCGATAGAACGACAATTACTATACTTATTACTGTTATTATTATCAATCTAACTCGTATTATTAGACATATTATGCTTAAATGATTGATAGAACGACAATTACTATACTTATTACTCTTATTATTATCAATCTAACTCATATTATTAGCCATATTATGCTTATATGATCGATAGAACGACAATTACTATACTTATTACTCTTATTATTATCAATCTAACTCATATTATTAGTCATATTATGCTTATATGATCGATAGAACGAGAATTACTATACTCACTACTCTTAGTATTATCAATCTAACTCATATTATTAGCCATATTATGCTTATATTATCGATAGAACGACAATTACTATACTTATTACTCTTATTATTATCAATCGAACTCATATTATTAGCCATATTATGCTTATATGATCGATAGAACGACAATTACTATACTTATTACTCTTATTGTTATCAATCTAACTCATATTATTAGCCATATTATGCTTATATGATCGATAGAACGAGAATTACTATACTCACTACTCTTAGTATTATCAATCTAACTCATATTATTAGCCATATTATGCTTATATTATCGATAGAACGACAATTACTATACTTATTACTGTTATTATTATCAATCTAACTCGTATTATTAGACATATTATGCTTAAATGATTGATAGAACGACAATTACTATACTTATTACTCTTATTATTATCAATCTAACTCATATTATTAGCCATATTATGCTTATATGATCGATAGAACGACAATTACTATACTTATTACTCTTATTATTATCAATCTAACTCATATTATTAGTCATATTATGCTTATATGATCGATAGAACGAGAATTACTATACTCACTACTCTTAGTATTATCAATCTAACTCATATTATTAGCCATATTATGCTTAAAATACCGATAGAACGACAATTACTATACCTATTACTCTTATTATTATCAATCTAACTCATATTAATAGCCATATTATGCTTAAATGATCGATAGAACTACAATTACTATACTCATTACTCTTATTATTATCAATCTAACTCATATTATTAGCCATATTATGCTTATATGATCGATAGAACGAGAATTACTATACTCACTACTCTTAGTATTATCAATTTAACACATATTATTAGCCATATTATGCTTATATGATCGATTGAACGACAATTACTATTCTTATTACTCTTATTATTATCAATCTAACTCATATTATTAGCCATATTATGCTTATATGATCGATAGAACGACAATTACTATACTTATTACTCTTATTATTATAAATCTAACTCATATTATTAGCCGTATTATGCTTATATGATCGATAGAACGAGAATTACTATACTCACTACTCTTAGTATTACCAATCTAACTCATATTATTAGCCATATTATGCTTATATGATCGATAGAACGACAATTACTATACTCATTACTCTTATTATTATCAATCTAACTCATATTATTAGCCATATTATGCTTATATGATCGATAGAACGAGAATTACTATACTCACTACTCTTAGTATTATCAATCTAACTCATATTATTAGCCATATTATGCTTAAAATACCGATAGAACGACAATTACTATACCTATTACTCTTATTATTATCAATCTAACTCATATTAATAGCCATATTATGCTTAAATGATCGATAGAACTACAATTACTATACTCATTACTCTTATTATTATCAATCTAACTCATATTATTAGCCATATTATGCTTATATGATCGATAGAACGAGAATTACTATACTCACTACTCTTAGTATTATCAATTTAACTCATATTAATAGCCATATCATGCTTAAATGATCGATAGAACTACAATTACTATACTCATTACTCTTATTATTATCAATCTAACTCATATTATTAGCCATATTATGCTTATATGATCGATAGAACGAGAATTACTATACTCACTACTCTTAGTATTATCAATTTAACTCATATTATTAGCCATATTATGCTTATATGATCGATTGAACGACAATTACTATACTTATTACTCTTATTATTATCAATCTAACTCATATTATTAGCCATATTATGCGTATATGATCGATAGAACGACAATTACTATACTTATTACTCTTATTGTTATCAATCTAACTCGTATTATTAGACATATTATGCTTAAATGATTGATAGAACGACAATTACTGTACTTATTACTCTTATTATTATCAATCTAACTCATATTATTAGTCATATTATGCTTATATGATCGATAGAACGAGAATTACTATACTCACTACTCTTAGTATTATCAATCTAACTCATATTATTAGCCATATTATGCTTATAATATCGATAGAACGACAATTACTATACTTATTACTGTTATTATTATCAATCTAACTGATATTTTTAGCCATATTATGCTTAAATGATCGATAGAACTACAATTACTATACTCATTACTCTTATTATTATCAATCTAACTCATATTATTAGCCTTATTATGCTTATATGATCGATAGAACGACAACTACTGTACTTATTACTCTTATTATTATCAATCTAACTCATATTATTAGCCATATTATGCCTATATGATCGATAGAACGAGAATTAATATACTCACTACTCTTAGTATTATCAATCTAACTCATATTATTAGCCATATTATGCTTATATGATCGATAGAACGAGAATTACTATACTCACTACTCTTAGTATTATCAATTTAACTCATATTATTAGCCATATTATGCTTATATGATCGATTGAACGACAATTACTATTCTTATTACTCTTATTATTATCAATCTAACTCATATTATTAGCCATATTATGCTTATATGATCGATAGAACGACAATTACTATACTTATTACTCGTATTATTATAAAACTAACTCATATTATTAGCCATATTATGCTTATATGATCGATAGAACGAGAATTACTATACTCACTACTCTTAGTATTACCAATCTAACTCATATTATTAGCCATATTATGCTTATATGATCGATAGAACGACAATTACTATACTCATTACTCTTATTATTATCAATCTAACTCATATTATTAGCCATATTATGCTTATATGATCGATAGAACGAGAATTACTATACTCACTACTCTTAGTATTATCAATTTAACTCATATTATTAGCCATATTATGCTTATATGATCGATTGAACGACAATTACTATTCTTATTACTCTTATTATTATCAATCTAACTCATATTATTAGCCATATTATGCTTATATGATCGATAGAACGACAATTACTATACTTATTACTCTTATTGTTATCAATCTAACTCATATTATTAGCCATATTATGCTTATATGATCGATAGAACGAGAATTACTATACTCACTACTCTTAGTATTATCAATCTAACTCATATTATTAGTCATATTATGCTTATATGATCGATAGAACGAGAATTACTATACTCACTACTCTTAGTATTATCAATCTAACTCATATTATTAGCCATATTATGCTTATATTATGGATAGAACGACAATTACTATACTTATTACTGTTATTATTATCAATCTAACTCGTATTATTAGACATATTATGCTTAAATGATTGATAGAACGACAATTACTATACTTATTACTCTTATTATTATCAATCTAACTCATATTATTAGCCATATTATGCTTATATGATCGATAGAACGACAATTACTATACTCATTACTCTTATTATTATCAATCTAACTCATATTATTAGCCATATTATGCTTATATGATCGACAGAACGACAATTACTATACTTATTACACTCACTATTATCAATCTAACTCATGTTATTAACCATATTATGCAGATATGATCGATAGAACGACAATTACTGTACTTATTACTCTTATTATTATCAATCTAACTCATATTATTAGCCATATTATGCTTATCTGATCGATAGAACGACAATTACTATACTTATTACTCCTATTATTATCAATCTAACTCATATTATTAGTCATATTATGCTTATATGATCGATAGAACGAGAATTACTATACTCACTACTCTTAGTATTATCAATCTAACTCATATTATTAGCCATATTATGCTTATATGATCGACAGAACGACAATTACTATACTTATTACACTCACTATTATCAATCTAACTCATATTATTAGCCTTATTATGCTTATATGATCGATAGAACGACAATTACTATACCTATTACTCTTATTATTATCAATCTAACTCATATTAATAGCCATATTATGCTTAAATGATCGATAGAACTACAATTACTATACTCATTACTCTTATTATTATCAATCTAACTCATATTATTAGCCATATTATGCTTATATGATCGATAGAACGAGAATTACTATACTCACTACTCTTATTATTATCAATCTAACTCATATTATTAGCCATATTATGCTTATATGATCGATAGAACGACAATTACTATACTTATTACTCTTATTGTTATCAATCTAACTCATATTATTAGCCATATTATGCTTATATGATCGATAGAACGAGAATTACTATACTCACTACTCTTAGTATTATCAATCTAACTCATATTATTAGCCATATTATGCTTATATTATCGATAGAACGACAATTACTATACTTATTACTGTTATTATTATCAATCTAACTCGTATTATTAGACATATTATGCTTAAATGATTGATAGAACGACAATTACTATACTTATTACTCTTATTATTATCAATCTAACTCATATTATTAGCCATATTATGCTTATATGATCGATAGAACGACAATTACTATACTTATTACTCTTATTATTATCAATCTAACTCATATTATTAGTCATATTATGCTTATATGATCGATAGAACGAGAATTACTATACTCACTACTCTTAGTATTATCAATCTAACTCATATTATTAGCCATATTATGCTTTATATATCGATAGAACGACAATTACTATACTTATTACTGTTATTATTATCAATCTAACTCATATTATTAGCCATATTATGCTTAAATGATCGATAGAACTACAATCACTATACTCATTACTCTTATTATTATCAATCTAACTCATATTATTAGCCATATTATGCTTATATGATCGATAGAACGAGAATTACTATACTCACTACTCTTAGTATTATCAATCTAACTCATATTATTAGCCATATTATGATTATATTATCGATAGAACGACAATTACTCTACTTATTACTCTTATTATTATCAATCTAACTCATATTATTAACCATATTATGCTTATATGATCGATAGAACGACAATTACTATACTTATTACTCTTATTATTATCAATCTAACTCATATTATTAACCATATTATGCAGATATGATCGATCGCACGACATTTGCTATACCTATTACTCTTATTATTATGAATCTAACTCATATTATTAACCATATTATGCTTAAATGATCGATAGAACTACAATTACTATACTCATTACTCTTATTATTATCAATCTAACTCATATTATTAGCCATATTATGCTTATATGATGGATAGAACGAGAATTACTATACTCACTACTCTTAGTATTATCAATTTAACTCATATTATTAGCCATATTATGCTTATATGATCGATTGAACGACAATTACTATACTTATTACTCTTATTATTATCAATCTAACTTATATTATTAGCCATATTATGCTTATATGATTGATAGAACGAGAATTACTATACTCACTACTCTTAGTATTATCAATCTAACTCATATTATTAGCCATATTATGCTTATATTATCGATAGAACGACAATTACTATACTTATTACTCTTATTATTATCAATCGAACTCATATTATTAGCCATATTATGCTTATATGATCGATAGAACGACAATTACTATACTTATTACTCTTATTGTTATCAATCTAACTCATATTATTAGCCATATTATGCTTATATGATCGATAGAACGAGAATTACTATACTCACTACTCTTAGTATTATCAATCTAACTCATATTATTAGCCATATTATGCTTATATTATCGATAGAACGACAATTACTATACTTATTACTGTTATTATTATCAATCTAACTCGTATTATTAGACATATTATGCTTAAATGATTGATAGAACGACAATTACTATACTTATTACTCTTATTATTATCAATCTAACTCATATTATTAGCCATATTATGCTTATATGATCGATAGAACGACAATTACTATACTTATTACTCTTATTATTATCAATCTAACTCATATTATTAGTCATATTATGCTTATATGATCGATAGAACGAGAATTACTATACTCACTACTCTTAGTATTATCAATCTAACTCATATTATTAGCCATATTATGCTTAAAATACCGATAGAACGACAATTACTATACCTATTACTCTTATTATTATCAATCTAACTCATATTAATAGCCATATTATGCTTAAATGATCGATAGAACTACAATTACTATACTCATTACTCTTATTATTATCAATCTAACTCATATTATTAGCCATATTATGCTTATATGATCGATAGAACGAGAATTACTATACTCACTACTCTTAGTATTATCAATTTAACTCATATTATTAGCCATATTATGCTTATATGATCGATTGAACGACAATTACTATTCTTATTACTCTTATTATTATCAATCTAACTCATATTATTAGCCATATTATGCTTATATGATCGATAGAACGACAATTACTATACTTATTACTCTTATTATTATAAATCTAACTCATATTATTAGCCGTATTATGCTTATATGATCGATAGAACGAGAATTACTATACTCACTACTCTTAGTATTACCAATCTAACTCATATTATTAGCCATATTATGCTTATATGATCGATAGAACGACAATTACTATACTCATTACTCTTATTATTATCAATCTAACTCATATTATTAGCCATATTATGCTTATATGATCGATAGAACGAGAATTACTATACTCACTACTCTTAGTATTATCAATCTAACTCATATTATTAGCCATATTATGCTTAAAATACCGATAGAACGACAATTACTATACCTATTACTCTTATTATTATCAATCTAACTCATATTAATAGCCATATTATGCTTAAATGATCGATAGAACTACAATTACTATACTCATTACTCTTATTATTATCAATCTAACTCATATTATTAGCCATATTATGCTTATATGATCGATAGAACGAGAATTACTATACTCACAACTCTTAGTATTATCAATTTAACTCATATTATTAGCCATATTATGCTTATATGATCGATTGAACGACAATTACTATTCTTATTACTCTTATTATTATCAATCTAACTCATATTATTAGCCATATTATGCTTATATGATCGATAGAACGACAATTACTATACTTATTACTCTTATTATTATAAATCTAACTCATATTATTAGCCGTATTATGCTTATATGATCGATAGAACGAGAATTACTATACTCACTACTCTTAGTATTACCAATCTGACTCATATTATTAGCCATATTATGCTTATATGATCGATAGAACGACAATTACTATACTCATTACTCTTATTATTATCAATCTAACTCATATTATTAGCCATATTATGCTTATATGATCGATAGAACGAGAATTACTATACTCACTACTCTTAGTATTATCAATTTAACTCATATTATTAGCCATATTATGCTTATATGATCGATTGAACGACAATTACTATTCTTATTACTCTTATTATTATCAATCTAACTCATATTATTAGCCATATTATGCTTATATGATCGATAGAACGACAATTACTATACTTATTACTCTTATTGTTATCAATCTAACTCATATTATTAGCCATATTATGCTTATATGATCGATAGAACGAGAATTACTATACTCACTACTCTTAGTATTATCAATCTAACTCATATTATTAGCCATATTATGCTTATATGATCGATAGAACGAGAATTACTATACTCACTACTCTTAGTATTATCAATTTAACTCATATTATTAGCCATATTATGCTTATATGATCGATAGAACGACAATTACTGTACTTATTACTCTTATTATTATCAATCTAACTCATATTATTAGTCATATTATGCTTATATGATCGATAGAACGAGAATTACTATACTCACTACTCTTAGTATTATCAATCTAACTCATATTATTAGCCATATTATGCTTATAATATCGATAGAACGACAATTACTATACTTATTACTGTTATTATTATCAATCTAACTGATATTTTTAGCCATATTATGCTTAAATGATCGATAGAACTACAATTACTATACTCATTACTCTTATTATTATCAATCTAACTCATATTATTAGCCTTATTATGCTTATATGATCGATAGAACGACAACTACTGTACTTATTACTCTTATTATTATCAATCTAACTCATATTATTAGCCATATTATGCCTATATGATCGATAGAACGAGAATTAATATACTCACTACTCTTAGTATTATCAATCTAACTCATATTATTAGCCATATTATGCTTATATGATCGATAGAACGAGAATTACTATACTCACTACTCTTAGTATTATCAATTTAACTCATATTATTAGCCATATTATGCTTATATGATCGATTGAACGACAATTACTATTCTTATTACTCTTATTATTATCAATCTAACTCATATTATTAGCCATATTATGCTTATATGATCGATAGAACGACAATTACTATACTTATTACTCGTATTATTATAAAACTAACTCATATTATTAGCCATATTATGCTTATATGATCGATAGAACGAGAATTACTATACTCACTACTCTTAGTATTACCAATCTAACTCATATTATTAGCCATATTATGCTTATATGATCGATAGAACGACAATTACTATACTCATTACTCTTATTATTATCAATCTAACTCATATTATTAGCCATATTATGCTTATATGATCGATAGAACGAGAATTACTATACTCACTACTCTTAGTATTATCAATTTAACTCATATTATTAGCCATATTATGCTTATATGATCGATTGAACGACAATTACTATTCTTATTACTCTTATTATTATCAATCTAACTCATATTATTAGCCATATTATGCTTATATGATCGATAGAACGACAATTACTATACTTATTACTCTTATTGTTATCAATCTAACTCATATTATTAGCCATATTATGCTTATATGATCGATAGAACGAGAATTACTATACTCACTACTCTTAGTATTATCAATCTAACTCATATTATTAGCCTTATTATGCTTATATGATCGATAGAACTACAATTACTGTACTTATTACTCTTATTATTATCAATCTAACTCATATTATTAGCCATATTATGCTTATATGATCGATAGAACGGGAATTACTATACTCACTACTCTTAGTATTATCAATCTAACTCATATTATTAGCCATATTATGCTTATAATATCGATAGAACGACAATTACTATACTTATTACTGTTATTATTATCAATCTAACTCATATTAATAGCCATATCATGCTTAAATGATCGATAGAACTACAATTACTATACTCATTACTCTTATTATTATCAATCTAACTCATATTATTAGCCATATTATGCTTATATGATCGATAGAACGAGAATTACTATACTCACTACTCTTAGTATTATCAATTTAACTCATATTATTAGCCATATTATGCTTATATGATCGATTGAACGACAATTACTATACTTATTACTCTTATTATTATCAATCTAACTCATATTATTAGCCATATTATGCTTATATGATCGATAGAACGACAATTACTATACTTATTACTCTTATTGTTATCAATCTAACTCATATTATTAGCCATATTATGCTTATATGATCGATAGAACGAGAATTACTATACTCACTACTCTTAGTATTATCAATCTAACTCATATTATTAGCCTTATTATGCTTATATGATCGATAGAACGACAATTACTGTACTCATTACTCTTATTATTATCAATCTAACTCATATTATTAGCCATATTATGCCTATATGATCGATAGAACGAGAATTAATATACTCACTACTCTTAGTATTATCAATCTAACTCATATTATTAGCCATATTATGCTTATATGATCGATAGAACGACAATTACTATACTTATTACTCTTATTATTATCAATCTAACTCATATTATTAGCCATATTATGCTTATATGATCGATAGAACGACAATTACTATACTTATTACTCTTATTATTATCAATCTAACTCATATTATTAGCCATATTATGCTTATATGATCGATAGAACGACAATTACTATACTTATTACTCTTATTATTATCAATCTAACTCATATTATTAGCCATATTATGCTTATATGATCGATAGAACGACAATTACTATACTTATTACTCTTATTGTTATCAATCTAACTCATATTATTAGCCATATTATGCTTATATGATCGATAGAACGAGAATTACTATACTCACTACTCTTAGTATTACCAATCTAACTCATATTATTAGCCATATTATGCTTATATGATCGATAGAACGACAATTACTATACTCATTACTCTTATTATTATCAATCTAACTCATATTATTAGCCATATTATGCTTATATGATCGATAGAACGAGAATTACTATACTCACTACTCTTAGTATTATCAATTTAACTCATATTATTAGCCATATTATGCTTATATGATCGATTGAACGACAATTACTATACTTATTACTCTTATTGTTATCAATCTAACTCATATTATTAGCCATATTATGCTTATATGATCGATAGAACGAGAATTACTATACTCACTACTCTTAGTATTACCAATCTAACTCATATTATTAGCCATTTTATGCTTATATGATCGATAGAACGACAATTACTATACTCATTACTCTTATTATTATCAATCTAACTCATATTATTAGCCATATTATGCTTATATGATCGATAGAACGAGAATTACTATACTCACTACTCTTAGTATTATCAATTTAACTCATATTATTAGCCATATTATGCTTATATGATCGATTGAACGACAATTACTATTCTTATTACTCTT